>NC_044554.1:137098389-137143362 GCF_007565055.1 Rhinopithecus roxellana | reverse complement strand
TAACTCTTTCTTTTCTTTTCTTTCTCTTTCTTTCTCTCTCTCTTCCTTCCTCCCTCCCTCCCTCCCGTCTTCCTTCTTTCCTTCCTTCCTTGTTTCCTTCCTTCCTTTCTTTCTTCTTCTTTCTTCTTTCTTCTTTCTTTTCTTCTCTTTCTTTCTTTCTTCTCTTCTTCTTTCTTTCTTTCTCTTCTTTCTTTTTTCTTTCTTCTTTCTTCTTTCCTTTCTTCTTTCTCTCTCTTTCTCTCTTCCTTTCCTTCTCTCTTTTCTCCTTTCTCCTTCCTCCTTCCTTCCTCCTTCCTTCCTTCCTTCCTTCCTCCTTCCTTCCTTCCTTCCTCCTTCCTTTTTTACTTTCTTTTTCTGGTGGAGTAGGGAGGCTTTTCTGTGTATTATAAAATACCTGCACTCTGCCACCAGAGGCCAGTAACATCTCCCACCCCAAGGTGTGACAACTAAACATGTCTTTAGACACGTCCCCTGGGAGCAAAATTGAATTCAAATGAGAATCATGGAACTAAATTTACAAAGTGCTTAAAACATTCCACCTCCTACTAAGTGTTCCCAGAAGCAACCTCATTTAATCTTTCAAGAAAATTACTATGAGATAGGAATAATTAGTATACCCATTCTACAACGGAGAAAAAGTTTAAGGATTGCTGAAGGTCACACAGCTGGTAAGTACTGAAAATCAGGCTTTCCTCACTACTCTGTTCTGCAGGTGCTTTGTGGTTGGAAAAGCAAAGCAGCGGCAGCGCAGGTGCCAGGCATTGCTAATGCGAAGGCTCTAGGACTGCCTTCCAGCAAAGGCCAGTGAAGGACAGCCCAGAACTCCTTACAGGACTTCACTAAGGAGTTCAGACCCTAGGGCAATCAGAACTAATCTATCTTCCTTTTGTTTGTGAGTTTGCCAGCTGTCAGCAGGCCACATGCTTAAGCAAGCAAGAAAGATATAAACAGGAAGATGAAAGCCAAACTAATTTGTTGTTATTATTTGTTCTCTTACATTTAGAATTATAGCGAACCCACACAAAGTGAGAGTCCTGTTGCCTGGGTGCCAGATTAGAGCCCTGGGGTGCCAGACTTAGAAATCCAATGCCAAATTTGTTTTATCTTGAAGACCCCTCCATGTCCTGGGAGGGCCAGAGAAAGAACTCAGATAGGGCCAAGGCTGAAAATGGAGGCTTGCCTGTGCAAAACTGTTTTGTGAGCAGTCCCCATCTTGTTTCTAGAAGAGAAGAGCTACCCCAAGTGACATCAGGGACCAGAGAGTAAGGATTGAGACTCCTCTAGACTTGGCTGATAAAAGATACTGCGACAGTTAGTCTCTCTCAGCAGGATGATTTGGCCAAGACCAAAGGAGATGTGGCAACAGGGGACAAGCAAGAAGGTTCCCAAGTATGTGTCCTATTCTGGGAGCAGTAGAAGGAAACCGTAGGAGGAGAGCAAGTCTATGACCATACTAGGAAAATTTTGCTATTGTTGCTATTATTGTAGGAGTTTTGTTTTGTGTCAACACTTAGACATGAGGAAAAGCCGTCATTTTCACTAAATTTTGATGCGAATTTTTACCCTGAACAATTGAATATCATTTGATCCTTTGGGTGTGAAAATCATCTCTGAAAACTTTTGGAAACCATCTTTGAAAACCATCCTCATTTACAGGAACAGCCAGAAAAACCAGTGCTCCTGACTCCCACTGTACCACTGTCCTCCTTCTGCAGGATGACAAATGTCTCGTCTGCCTGAGACCGAGGGCTTTCCAAGATGCAAGGCTTTCAACTCTAAAATCAGGACAATCTCAGGCAAACTGAGACAGGTTGGCCACGTCCCCAACCCAATCCCCTCCTCTGCAACCGCCTGGCCCAGCACAGACTGGACCGCCTTGCCCTGGAAATGCCTTGGAGCAGTCACTCATTTCTCGGCAAGCATTTCTCAGGCACCTATAAATATTCTTCGTGCACTTATTAAGTTCCAGAGGCACTGAAGTGAGAAGATAATCCTGACCCCACCACGGGACTGACTAGTTGGGCAAACGGAAAGTTAAACCTCTGTTGCAGGACTGAGCGAAAGAGCTGTGGGAGGTAAGAGGGAGTCCCCAGTATAGACTGGGGTCCAGGCTTCTCAGAGAAGGTGACACCAGGGCTGAATCTTACAGAGCAAGTAGGAGTCAGGCAGATGCAGAAGCAGGTAGAGGTGGGCAGGAGGCCGCAGACAAGAGGAGGTGTGTGGGGGGGGGGGGGGGGCACTGATGCTGTAGGAAATGACCCGTGCAGGAGACACTGGTGTAGGATCCCCCTTCCTCGGTCACGGATCTCAAGCAGCCCCGTTAGTCCTCCTCCTCAGCTTTTTCTTCAAACCCAAGGGACTTATTTGTCTACTGTCCCCTTGGGCTGCCATCAGCCATGCCATCGGTCTTTCTTTTCCCACCAAAAGACTCTCTTCCTGTGTGGGTCTTTCCCGATTGGCTTAGTTTTTAAAACACAGTCTTTGGAAGCAGGCTGTGCCTGATCCTGGTTTGCTGGTGCAAAATAGATGTGTTTGATCCTAGTCTTATCACTTGCAATAATGTGGCCTAAACTAAGTTACTGTATGCCTTTATGCTAGCTTTCCTCAACTGGAAAATGAGGATGAACACAGTCCCCAGCCTAGCAGAGCTGTGAGGATTAACCGAGATGGTACACGCAGAGCTCTTGGAACAGGTCCAGCTCATAGGAAGCCTCTTTATTCCTTCCCTGACCTGCTAGGTTCCTTAGGTGGCCCCGGGACCCTTTTGAGGAATTTATGAGGGATTTTACTTCTGGTAATTAGGGGGATAATGGGGTTTCTAATTATCTGACTTGGAGATGTTACAGTGTAAATAGAAAGATGGTGAAACAGGAAATGAGTTGTTAGCTCCGCCTGCCAGTAAAGCCTGGAGATGCCTAGAAAGACTGAGAGAAGCTGAACTCAGCACTTAAAGCTGTGGTTCACAATTAGGGCCAATTCTGACTCCTGGGGAACATTTGGATGTCTGGACATTTTTGGTTGTCGTAGCTGTGGGGAGTGTTATGGCATCTAGTGGATGGAGGTAAGGGATGCTGCTAAATGTCTTACAACACACAGGACAGCCCCCACAGCAAGGAGTTACACAGCCCAAACTGTCAATAGTGCTGAGGTTGGGAAACTGTGACATAGAGCAAAACTGAGAGAACCCCAGGAGAGACTTGAGACTACTGTGTCCTGGCATTCAGGGAAAACAGTTGCCTGGATCAGGAGAGAACTGAGGAGCATGATGACATTAGGACTTTCCCAGAGGTAGGCTCAGAAAGGGAGTGGATGTAGACTAGTTGGGGCCACAGGCACCAAGGGCTGTCCAATTTAGTAAAAGGATGTCTGTGCTGAATGAGGGCAATCCTGGGCAAAGGGACAGAATGATGCTCTGTGGTGCTGGAACACCAAAGAAAACTGAGAACACTAGACAAAACCAGAAGAAACTTCAGACTGTACAGCTGGGAGGTATAACCTGCTGTTATTTAAACCGACTCTGAAGAACACAGGTTTGCAGAACACCGAGCTGGGTGGAGGAGGGCATGTCTTCCCCCAGATAGCTGTGCAAGTGCAGCGATTGAAGAACTCGGTTAGAAATCACAAGACAGCAAATGAGATGTATATAGCACAATAAAAGAGTCAAAGGAAAAGATCCTATACACATGGAAGCAATCCTACAATAAAATGGAATAGGAAGTTTAAGCTAATGGAATTAGTAGGTTGAATAAGGGAATTTATAGGGCGTCATTATAGATAAACTTTATTTTTTTTCTCCTAGTGTCCCTTTAAGCCTACTGAGAAGGAGAAGCCCTTGCTTTCCTCCTCTAAAAAATTTGTTCTTTCACAACAGTAGCAAGTTTCGTGGTCACTTTGAATACCCAGCACAACATTTTAATTAATACCTCAATCTTGATACAAATCTTCCACCATTCCCCGGCTAGTGCTGGTTGCAGGAGGGTGGCTGCCTTCAGAGAGGTGGAGCAGAGTCCTTCTCTTTCCCCCAGCATTTCTTTTTCTCCCCAAGCTTGACAGCCATAATTTCTGGTCTTGCCAGTGTCAAAGCTGAGGGAAAGAAGAAGGAAAGTTCTCATCTGATGCTGTTATTGTTAGATGGCTTTGCTGTCTCTGGTCTAGCTGATGTTTAACACTGACACTTTCTCTCATGGAGAAACTCATGGCCTCATCAAAAGCTCCCTGACTGAACCTCTTCAACTGCAACTTCTCTGTTACAGAAAACACATCCCATTCTTTTAGCCATTGACTCCACTCGGCCCCGGGTTTGGGGGGAACCATTTCACTTAGGCTCTCCGCCCTTCCAGAGGGGCATCTGGAGCAGAACTTAACATGACTCTAAGGTTCCATAAGAAATACTAAAGCATCACTTGCTTGGACAAAGTGGCAGTGTAAGTCAATTCCAAAACAGTGGTAATTTTTCTTTACTCCTCTATTAACGCAAGTTCCTACTCACTTCTCTTGCTTTCTAACATGAGAGTCATATATCTGTTCTCTGTTTCCCATTGAATCCAGAAATTGCACATTAAATCCAACAACAATTAGTATTCAAGATCTCTCACAAGTTTGAGGTAAAGCAACGACATCTCTTATCACTCTATCCTACTCTCTACTTTCTTGACTCTTTTTTTTTTAGACAGAGTCTCGCTGTGTCACCCAGGCTGGGGTGCAGTGGTACAATCTCAGCTCACTGCAACCTCCACCTCCTGGGTTCAAGGGATTCTCCTGCCTCAGTCTCCTGAGTAGCTGGGACTACAGGCACATGCCACCACACCGGGCTAATTTTTTGTATTTTTAGTAGGGATGGGGTTTCACCGTGTTAGCCAGGGTGATCTAGATCTCCTGACCTCATGATCCACCTGCCTTGGTCTCCCAAAGATCCACCTGCCTCGGTCTCCCAAAGAGCTGGGATTACAGGCTTGAGCCACTGCACCCAGCCTCTTGACTCTTTTATATTCTCCTTGATGAGGGAGTTTGGAGTAATGCAACCAACTTTTAATATTACTTCTGAAAATCTTCATCATGGTCTGATCTTCACTTTCAAATTTTATTTATTTTGTATTTTGTAAGCAAAGAACAGATGACTGAGAAAAGCCAACTGGAGATATACAGATATAGATATAGATACATACACAGAAACATACACACACATGCATATATGTTGAGCATTCCTAATCTGAAACTCTAAAATCTGAAATGCTCCAAAATCTGAAGTTTTTGAGCACTGACATGATGCCACAAGTGGAAAATTCTACACATAAGTACTGAACACAAACTTTGTTTTATGTATAAAATTATTTAAAACATTATATAAAATTACCTTCAGATTGTGCATATAAGCTATATATGAAACATAAACAAATTTCATGTTTAGAATTGAGGTCCATCCCCAAGATATCTCATTATGTATATGCAAGTATTCAGAATTTTTTTTTAAGAAACATTCTTCAAGACATCTCTGGTCCCAAGCATTTTGGATAAGGATGCTCTCTTTCGCTCTCTCTCTCTCTTTCTCTCTCTCTCTCTCTCTCTGTGTGTTTGTGTGTGTGTGTGTGTGTGTGTGTGTGTGTGTGGTTGGGGGGTGGTGGTGCTGTGAAAATTCAACCTGTGAGTTAAGTAGTAAAATCAATGAAACCAAAGATCAAATTAGTAGGCAGGATGGAAAAGGATGCCCAAATAAAAAATATGCAAAAGGAATATAGAAATAAAAAATACCAAAGTTATGAGATACAGCGGATAGATATAACTGCCTACTTCTGCCCGATAGGAGTTTCAGAGCTATGGGAGGCAATATTTGAAGACATAGCAACTAAGAATGATCAGAAGTGAAGATATAACACCTTACATAGAAAGAACTAGAAAGTACTGAGCTGGATACAAATAAGAAAAACTATACATAGGTATATTATAGCAAAATTTAGGAGCAATAAATGCAAAGAGAAAAAAAATTCAAGCTTCAAAAGAAGAAAAGTGGTTTACCTAAAAAGAACAAAATTCAGGTTGGCACTAGACTTTTTGACAATACATGTTCTAGCACATTCAAAGTATTGAAAGAAAAAATAATGAACTTCAAATTACAGCCACTTAAACTTTCACTGAGCACGTGAAAAAAATATATTTTCAGGAATACAAAGTTGCCAATAATTTGTCACATTAAATATGAGTTCTCTGAAGAACTCAAATGACTCCTTCATGAAGAAGATAAATTAATCCAAGCAGAAGCAATGGAATATGAAAGCAAGAGTGCACAAAGAAATAACCTGTTTAGTAATATATAAATTAGAAATGACTATAAATTTATATTTATGTACAGTAAATATTTTAATATATTTTACATACATATTATAAAATCTAGAATCAGAAGTTTAAGGATTTAAGAAATAGAGAAGAACATGGGGACAGTGAACACGTGTTAGAGTTTTCATCATTTTCAAGTGGAAGACATGACTATTGATGAGCTTTAAACTTTAAAAGGGAAAATTAAGACTATGTATGGATCTGTATAACTTCAAACTATCAGTGAAAAAATTTTAAATAAATTAAATTTAAACATTTATCTTTTTAAATAAATACAATTAAGTATAAAAAGTAATTTTTAAAACATTTCAAATATAAAATAAAATGTCAGAAGTAAGTCCTAATGCAGAAGAAATTACAATAATTGTAAATGAGTTAAACTCTAATTGAAAGAGAATTTAAGCTCTGATTTTAAAAATAACCCAGCAGTATACTACTTACAGGAGACATTGAAAAAATAAAAGTATATTAAAATGTTGAAAACATAGGTTTTGAAAAAGTTACAATAGGCCAAAATAAACCAACAGAAAGCTAAAGTAGCAATTTTAATTTCAGATATAAGGTTAAAAAAAAGGCCAAAGTGACAAAAAGAGATGGTGGGGAAAATACTACATCAGGAAGGTATAACAATAATAAAATACATTAGACAAATACTGGACAAAGAGATAGTTTTGGAATAAGTCTACAAAACAACAATTGTAGTTATTAATAAATATATGTATATAAATATATACATACACACACACACACGAGTTGACCACATCAATAAGAAATTTTAAGCACAAAATGCTGTGGAAACAATTGCCCATTTTGTTATAATTAAGATATTAGAATCCAAATTATTATGAAACCATAATGTAGATTATGAAGTTAAATCTGATTTTTATTTAAAAATCCTGATATTTTTATTCAAGGAATTATTAGACATAGAGAAACAACAGACTAGACAATGTGATAATATAACAGCCTGATTTGCAGAATGCTATTCTTGGTCAAAATAGTTGTTAACTGCCAATAATACAAAATTATTTTGACATCCAAAAAAGAATATATAATGGGGGAGCACTAAAGTAAAGGAAAGCAATATATATCAATTTTTATGGCAATCAGGTAAAATAGTACTTAAAGAGAAAATCACAGATTTGAATGCATTTATTATAAATCAAAAAGAAATGAGAATAAACCAATTAAATTTGCAATTAAAGAAAGTTGGAGATCAACCAATTGAGTAAACATAAAGAAACAAGAAACAAGAAAATGAAGATAATGGTGGAAATCAATTAGAGAACTAAAAAAATAAAAATGATTATAAAACAAAATGTTGATTATTTGAAAACACTAATATGCTTACGAAAATGTATGGTAAAATTGATTACAAGACAGGCAAAAACCCCAAATAAGCAAAATATGTAGTGAAAAAGAGACAACTTCAAATAAAGCAGAGATTTGTAAAATCTCACAAGCGTATTATTGGAGCATATACAAATATGCTCCAATAAATTTTACAAACTAGATGCAAATGAAAATTTCCAATGAAAATATAAAATGCTTAAATTGGCCCAAAAAACCAGAAAAGTTGAACAAACTGATACCAATTAGAAAAACTGAAATAGTAATTTCTCTTCATCCCTATAATATCCCCCTCCAAAGCATTTGTATTGGTTTAAAGGTTTACCAAACTTTCCAGGAACAGATAAGACTATGTTGTAGATACTCTAGAAAACAGAAAAAGAGAAAAATATGTCCAATTAATTTTTTTGATGTTAGCATAACCTCGATACCAAAATAGATATGCACAGCACAAGAACAGGTAGAAAAGCACTCCTTAAGTGAGACACAAAAAGTCCATGATATAAAGATAAATTATTTATTTTTTTTTTACAAATCTTTTTGTAGCAGTTAGTATATGTCAGATAGTGGTCTATATGCTTTACAGGTACTCATTTAATTGGCATGGCAACCCTATCAACTAGATATTATTATAATTATTTAATAGATAAGGAAACAAATAATATGCCCAATAGTATCCAGCTAGTAATTGATATTTTGATAACCTAAAAAATGAAGATGTCTACTTAAAGAAGAGCATATAGATAAAATGAAAAGATTAAAGATGTCCGCAATATCTAAAATTCACTAAAGATGAATATGTAGAACAAATAAAGAATTTCCAAAAATCAACAAGAAAAAAACCCAGGCGTTCTAGCTATTATGGTTACAATACAAATTACCCTTACATTCAGTGGCTTCAGGTAAGGCCATTTGTTTTGTTCACAGACTTAACATTTGGACAAAGTTCAGTGGAGTCTGCTCCTTTCTGCTCTACTCACCTTCAGCTGGGATGCCTTGAAGGTTGGGTATAGGAACCACTTAAAGCAGGCAAACTACAGCCTCACAGGCTAAATTCTGCGTATTTTTATACAGCTCATGAACTAAGAATGGTCTAAATATCTGCTACTTAGCTCTTAAAGAAAATGTTTGCTGACTCTGTCCTTGAGGTTTACGCATTCTCAGGTATCATAATCGGTATTGGTGAGGAGTTGAATTCTCAGCTGGAGATGTTGGCAGGAACACCTAATACTGCTTGGTCATGTGCTCTGAGTTTCCTTATAACACAGTGGTTGGGTTTCTTGGGATCCGAGAGAGCGAAACTCAATGAGAGAGAACAGGGAGAAGCTATATTGCTTTTTATGACCTAGACTGAAAAGCAATGCAGTCATTTCTATCACATTCTATTCATTGAGGGAGTTACAAAGTCCTGCCCAGACTCAAAGGAGGGAAAGTAGACTCCACATCTTGATGGGAAAATGACAAGGTTCTGAAAGTCAATGTGGGATGGAAAATATGGTTATGACCATTTTTGGAAAATACATTTTACTACAAAAGGAACCCCAAAAGGAATGTGCAAAAGATGTGAGTAGATATCTCAGGTAGGCCTAGACGACTAATAAGCACAGAAAGAAATAATAACCAGAGAAAGGTCAATTAGAATGATGGGATCTATGTGATATCTACCAGATTAACAAAATAAAACATAGTATTAGATAATGTTAACCATTATCAGGGTTGTGGAGGAAACAGGAAAACTCATGTCCTTTTTGTAAATTGTGCAATTTACTGAAAAGCAATTTAGAATAATTTACTGAAACCGTATTTGTGCATGTCTACAATCCAGCACTTCCACCCTTGGTATACAGAATAGAAATACTTTCATGGGATACCCAAGGAGGATGTCTATTGCAATGTCATTTGTATTAGGAAAAAAAAATGGGAACAGTTAAATTCCCATCAACAGGGAAATGAATAAACACAATGCAATATACGCAAATAATAAAATTCTGTGCAGCACCTAAATATAAATAGATCTCGAAAAGATAGTGGGTGAGAAAGAAAGAAGTAGACAGATTGGGTATAGCATTATTTCATTTGTAAATTGAGAGCCTAGGGAAGGGCACCCATGTAGGGGATGGATTAGAATTGGGAATCAGGAAGACAAGGGTAAAAAATTAAATTAATTTTCCTAGAAAAGAAGTTACTTGGGAAGCTTAGTTAAAAACAGTTTTCTTAGGCCCCACTCCTGGAAATTCTTGTTTAGTGAGCCTGAGGCAGAAATCAAGAATCTGTACTTTTTATAACTGTCCTAGATGAGTCTTCAGATTATGTGAAGTTTGAAAGCACTTGCTACGCTACTTAAACAGGTTCATAGTTGTAAGTAACTGTTCAGCTCAGATTCTTGGTTTGCAAGCAACAGAAATTGACTCAGGCTGACAAAAGCAAACGTATTATTTGGAAGGATGTCAGGGAGTTAGAGGATTGTCAGAAAATGTACAGGACTTGCCTTGGAAAGAGCAAGAATCCAAAACTCCAGAGAGCCTGGAAGGCAATAGCCGGAATGAATGGAGTCCAGTTGTTTCTCATTTCTTTTATTGCTTTGCTCACATAGAAATTTGAACTTCAGGTAGGAAACATCTAATTGGTCTAAAAGAAGGCAGGTCACCATCTTAATCGATAGTCCTATCAGTTTGTACTTAGGCAGTTCCCTAAAAGTAACCTGAGGTATAGTTATTAAAAGAAGACGGGACTAGGATACCCAAGATGGTTTATTAGAAGCAGCTGTGCTCTGCAGCACTCACAGAGACGAATGAAAATGGGTGAGTGAATTCAGCACCTTCAGCTGAAATATCCAGGTTCTCGCACTGGGACTGACTAAGCAAACAACTCAACCCATGAAGAATGAAGAAAAGAAGGGCTGGGGACAGGGGCAATGGCCCACCGGGAGCAGCACAGAGCCAAAGACACCCCACTCTCAACCAAGGGAAGTGGTGAGTGATTGTGTGATCCCACCTGAGAAACCACACTTCTCCCATGAATCTCTGCATCCCACAGATCAGCAGATCCCCTTGTGACCCCATGCCATCAGGGCTTTGAATCCAAAACAGAGTTGTGTGGAGTCTTGGCAGAGCAGCTGCTCAGGCACACACAAAGAGCCAGGAATTTTACATACTCTGCCCCCAGGATCCCTGATAAGATGGGAAATCCATTCGTACATATCCCTAAAAGGGGGCTGAATCCAGGGAGCCAGGCAGTGTCATTCTGCAGGCCCCATTTTTATGGTACATCACAAGTTAAGACCCACTGGCTTGAGATTCCAGCCAGGCAATGGCAACAGGCTAGAATCTGCCTGAGATGGGTCTGAGTTCCCAGAATGAGGGGCAGCCACCATCTCTTTGGTTCCGTAGACTCAGCTGTTCCAGCCTGCCAGCTTTAGAAAATACAAATGGTCCATACAAGGAAGGGTCCACCACAGTGCAGCACAGCTGCCTTGCCAGACTGTGGCCAGACTGCTTCTTTAAGCACGACCCCAGTTCATTTCTCCTCACTGGGCAGGACCTCTTGGTCGGAGATTCAGCCACTCCAACCAGGGTTCTACAGATAGAGCTCTGATCTTTCCCTGAGACAGAACTCCTGGGGGAAGGAGCAGCTGCCATCTCCGTGGGTTGGTTGACTCAGCTATTCCAGCCTGTCAGCTTTGGAGAATACAAACAGTCCAGACAAGGAAGGGTTCCCCCTCAACACAGCACACCTGCTGTACCAAAAAGCAGCCATACTGCTTCTTTAAGTAGGTCTCTAATCCTATTCCTCCTGACTGGGTGAGACCTCCCAATAGGAGTCTCTAGCCACCTCCTGTAGGTGCCTTCAGGCTGGCAACAGGTCAGTAGTATCCTGGGACAGAGTTTCCAGAGGAAGGAACTGGCTGCCATCTTTGCTGTTTTGAAGGCTTCACTGGTGGTACCTCCAAGTACGGGAAAAGCTGAAGCAACTAGGGTATGCAGCAGACCCCCAGCAAACTGCAGTAGTCCAACAGTAGAGTGGCCTGACTGTTAAAAGAAAAACAAACAAACAGAAAACCACCACCACAACAACATCAACAAAAAAGACCCCACAAAAATCCCATTCAAAGGTCAGCAACCTCAAAGATCAAAGGTAGATAAGCCCACCAAGATGAGAAAGAATCAACGCCAAAACACTGTAAACTCAAGAAGCCAGAGTGCCTCTTCTCCAAATGTCCACAATACCTCTCTAGCAAAGGCACAGAACTGGGCTGAGGCTGAGATGGCTGAATTGACAGAAGTAGGCTTCAGAAGGTGGGTAATAACGAACTTTGCTGAGCTAAAGGAACATGTTGTAACTCAATGCAAAGAAACTAAGAATCATGATAAAACAATAGAGGAGCTGATATCCAGAATAGCCAGTTTACAGAGGAGCATAACCAACCTGATGGAGCTGAAAACCATGAGAACTTCACAATGCAATCACAAGTATCAATAGAAGAATAGACAAAACAGGGGAAAGAAGCTCAGAGCTTGAAGACTAACTTTCTAAAATAAGACAGGCAGACAAGAATAGAGAAAAGAGAATAAAAAGGAATGAAAAAAACCTTTGAGAAATATGGAATTATGTAAAAAGAATAAGCTATGATTGATTGGGGTACCTGAAAGAGATGGAGAAAATGGAACCAACTTGGAAAACATACTTCATGATATCATCCAGGAGAACTTCCCCAACCTAGCAAGACAGGCCAACATTCAAATTCAGGAAAGGCAGAGAACCCCAGTAAGACACTCCATAAGAAAATCAACCTCAAGAAACATAATCATCAGATTCTCCAAGATTGAAATGAAGGAAAAATGTTAAGAGCAGTCAGAAAGGTCAGATCATCTACAAAGGGAAATCCATCAGGCTAACAGTGGACTGCTCAGCAGAAACCCTATAAGTCAGGAGAGATTAGAGGCCAATATTCACCATTTAAAAAAAAAAAAAATTTTTTTTTTAGATGGAGTCTCTCTCTGTCACCAGGCTGGAGTGCAGTGGCACAATCTCAGCTCACTGCAACTTCCACCTCCCGGATTCAAGAAGTTCTCCTGCCCCAGTCTATCAAGTAGCTGGGACTACAGGTGCACTCCACCATGCCCAGCTAATTTTTGTATTTTTAGTAGAGACAGGGTTTCACCATGTTGGCCAGGATGGTCTCAATCTCTTGACCTCGTGATCTGCCTGCCTTTTCCTCCCTCAACATTCTTAAAGAAAAACATTTCCAACCTGGAATTTCATATTCAGCCAAACTAAGCTTCATAAGTGAAAGAGAAATCAGATTCTTTTCAGACAAGCAAATGCTTAGAGAATTAGTCACCACCAGGCCTGTCTTGCAAGCACTCCTGAAGGAAGCATTAAATATGGAGAGGAAAAACCATTACTGACCACTACAAAAACACACTGAAGTACACAGACCAGTGATACTATGAAGCACTCACATAAACAAGTGTGCAAAATAACCAACTAGCATCATGATGACAGGATAAAATTAACACATAACAATACTAACCTTGAATGAAAATGGGATAAATGCCCCAATTAAAAGACACAGAATGGCAAGTTGGTTAAATAGCCAAGACCCAGTGGCGTGCTGTCTTCAAGAGACCCATCTCAAGTGTAAGGACACACATAGGCTCAATATAAAGGAATGGAGGAAAATTTACCAAGCAAATGGAAAAAAGCAGGGGTTGCAATCCTAGTTTCTGACAATACAGACTTTAAATCAGCAAAGATCAAAAAAGACAAAGAAGTGCATGCATAATGGTAAAGGATTCAATTCAACAAGAAGAGTTAACTATCCTAAATATATATGCATCAATACAGGAGCATCCAGGTTCATAAAGTACTTAAAGACATACAAAGCGAGTTGTACTCCCACACAATAATAGCAAGAGACTTTAAAACCCCTCTGACAACAACAGGCAGATCACTGAGACAGAAAATCAACCAAGATATTCAGGACCTGAACTCAGCTGCAGATCAAGTGGACCTGATAGATATCTACAGAACTCTCCACCCCAAAACAACAGAATATACATTGCTCTCATCACCACATGTCACTTACTCTAAAATTGATAACATAATTGGAAGTAAAACACTCCTCAACAAATATAAAAGAACTAAAATCATAACAGACCACAGTACAATCAAATTAGAACTCAAAATTAAGAAATTCACTCAAGGCCGGGCACAGTGGCTCACATCTGTAATCCTAGCGCTTTGGGAGGCCGAGTCAGGCAGATCACAAGGTCAGGAGATCAAGACCATCCTGGCTAACATGGTGAAACCCCATCTCAACTAAAAATACAAAAAGTTAGCTGGGCATGGTGCCGGGCACCTGTAGTCCCAGCTACTCAGGAGCTTGAGGCAGGAGAATGGCATGAACCCATGGGGCAGAGCTTGCAGTGAGATAGTGCCACTGCACTCCAGCCTGGGTGACAGATCGAGACTCTGTCTCAAAAAAAAAAAAAAAAATTCACTCAAAACCACACAACTACATGGAAATTGAACAACCTCCTCCTGAAGCACTCTTGGACATATAATTAAGGCAGAAATCAAGAAGTCCTTTGATACTAATGATAACAAAGAGACAACATATCAGAAACTCTGGGATGCAGCTAAAACAGTGTTAAGAGGAAAATGTAGAACACTAAACGCCCAAATCAAAAAGCTACAAATATCTCAAGTTAACAACCTAACATCTCCACTAAAAGAACTAGAGAACCAAGAGCAAACAAACCCCAAAGCTAGTAAGGCAAGAAATTGCCAAGATCAGAGCTGAACTGAAGGATAAAAAGGCATGAAGAACTCTTTTAAAAAATCAAAGAATCCAGGAACTGTTTTTTTAAAAAAATTAATAAAATAGCCCACTAGCTAGACCAACAAAGAAGAAAAGAGAGAAGAATCAAATAAACACAATCAGAAATGATAACCCACTGATCCCACAGAAATACAAATAATCATCAGATAATACTGTAAACACCTCTATGCACATAAACTAGAAAACCTAGAAGAAATGGATAAATTCCTAGACACATATACCCTCCCAAGAATGAACCAGGAAGAAACTGAATACCTGAATAGACCAATAATGAGTTCTTAAATTGAGGCAGTAATAATAGCCTACCAACCAAAAACGAAAACAAAAAACCCAGGACCAGATGGATTCACAGCTGAATTCTACCAGAGAGACAAGGAAGAGCTGTTACCATTTCTACTGAAACTATTGCAAAAAATTGAAAACTTTGGACTCCTCCCTAACTCATTCTACGAGGTCAGCATCATCCTGATACCAAAACCTGGCAGGATACAACAAAAATAAACATCAGGCCAATATCCTTGATGAATATTGATGCAAAAATCCTCAATAAAATACTGGCAAACCAAATCCAACAGCTCATCAAAAAGCTTATCGGTCTCAATCAAGTTGACTTCATCCCTGGGATGCAAGGTTGGTTCAACACACGCAAATCAATAAGTGTGATTAATCACACAAACAGAACTAAAGACAAAAACCACATGATTATCCCAATAGAGGCAGAAAAGGCCTTAAATAAAATTCAACATCCCTTCATGTTAAAAACTTGGTATTAAAGAAACTAGGTATTGAAGGAACATACTTCAAAATAGTAAGAGCCTTATATGACAAACCCACAGTCAATAGCATACTGAATGGACAAAAGCTGGAAGCATTCCCCTTGAAAACTGGTACAAGACAAGGATGCCTTCTCTCACCACTCCTGCTAAACATCATACTGGAAGTTTTGGCCGGGGCAATAAGGAAAAAGAAAGAAGTAAAGTGTATTTAAACAGGAAGAGAGGAAGTCAAATTATCTTTGTTTCTGGATGACATGATCCTATATTGAGAAAACCTCATCATCTTAGCCCAAAAGCCTCTTAAGCTGATGAGCAACTTCAGCAAAGTCTCAGGATGCAAAATCAATGTGCAAAAAACTGCTAGCGTTACTATACACCAACAACAGGCAAGCAGAGAGCCAAATTATGAATGAACTCCCATTCACAATTGCTACAAGGAGAATAAAATACTTAGAAATACAGCTAGCAAAGGAAGTGAAGGACCTCTTCAAGGGCAACTACAAACCGCTGCTCAAGGAAAACAGAGAGGACACAAACAAATGGAAAAGCAGTCCATGCTTATGGATAGGAAGAATCAGTATTATGAAAATGGCCATACTGCCCAAAGTAATTTATAGATTCAATGCTATTCCCATTAAACTACCCTGACATTCTTCACAGAATTAGAAAAAACTATTTTAAAATTCATATGGAACCAAAAAAGAGCCTTTATAGCCAAGACAATCTTAAGCAAAAAGAACAAAGCTAGAGGAATCATGCTACCTGTCTTCAAACTATACTACAAAGCTACAGTAACCAAAACAACATGGTACTGATACAAGAACATTGATACATAAACTGATGCATAAACACTGGCCTATGTGGACCAATGGAACAGAATAGAGAACACAGAAATAAGACTGCACACCTACAACCATCTGGCCTTTGACAAACCTGACAAAAATAAGCAATGGGGAAAAGATTCCCTATTCAATAAATTGTGCTGGGAGAACTAGCTAGCCATATGCAGAAAACTGAAACTGGATCCCTTTCTTACATCATATACAAAAATTAACTCAAGATGGTTTAAAGACTTAAATGTAAGACCCAAAACTATAAAAACAAAAAACCCTAGACGAAAATCTAGGCAATACCATACAGGACATAGGTACGGGCAAAGATTTCATGATGAAAAATGCCAAAAGCAATTGTAACAAAAACAAAAATTGACACATGGGATCTAATTAAACTAAAGAGCTTCTGCACAACGAAAGAAGCTATAATCAGAGTGAACAGACAACCTACAGGATGGGAGAAAACTTACAGAATGGCAGAAAAAATTTGCAATCTATCCATCTGACAAAGGTCTGATATCCAGTCTACAAGGAATTTAAATACTAATTTGCAAGAAAAAAAAAACAAACAACCCCGTTAAAAAGTGGGCAAAGAACAGGAGTAGACACTTCTCAAAGGAAGATATACATGTGGCCAATAAACACATGAAAAAAAGCTCAACATCACTGATCATTACAGAAATACAAACCAAAACCACAATGAGATGCCGTCTCACACCAGTCAGAATGTGATTTTTAAAAAGTCAAGAAACAACAGATGCTGGCAAAGTTGCAGAGAAAAAGGAACACGGACCCAGAAATCTTTTCCAGAAAGGCTAATGCTGGCTGCAAGGTTAGCAAAATGAGGCTATCCTGTACATCAACATGAACATAAAGTAGCATTAATAAAGGAATAATGTTTTCAAAACAGAATGTTCTGGAAAGACATTGGGAATGGCATAGACATAAGGAGAAACCCAGAGAGGCATGCAGATAAAGATATGAAGAATCAGTCACAAATGAAGCGCTAGGATACAGAAAGAGGTAAGAAAGCTTAGGACAAGAAGATTTTCTTAAGATTTTTGTTGTAAATATATTTGGACAGCATGTGGATTTTATAACAGTAGTTTTAATTTCTGTAAAATTTTGCAAATGTAATTATTTCCAACCCAATTTACCAAGACATTACCTCACTGTGTACACTGGGAGAGCCTATTCATTTCTGATATTTGGCCAGGAGATAGTTCAAATAAAAAGACCCTATGAGTAAGTTAAACCATATTAAATCAATTTCAGGTTTTTAGGACCTCAAATCCCTCTTTTCTTCGTATCACTCCACTTCATTTTATTTGTTCATGTGACTCCTAAAATAAGAATTTTAAAAATAGTATAAACTACGGAATATATAATTATAGATGATGTAACTATATGGAATATGTAATTATATATGTAATTATAATATGTAATTACATATGGAACATATAATTATACAGAATATGTAATCATAGAATACTACATAGCCATGAAAAATTATGCTGTAGAAACATGTTTCTTAAAGAACGGTTTGAGAAATAACTGCATCATAATTGACTAGGGATGCATATGAATAACACAGACTCCTGGATACTACCCCAGATTTATTTGTTTAAGATCTCTGTTCAGAAGAATTAAGAAGAGGTGGCTGAGCATCCTTCTCAGGTGATTTTTGGGCATAGTAAAGGTTTAGGCACACTATAGTAGAAAAATATTTCATGTTATAAGAAAGTGTTTTTATATAATATGTGTAGTATAATTCCAATTCTGTAAAACAGAAAAATACATTAAAATGATTAGAATATAGGTTAGAAAATAGAGTGATATCCATCAAATGTTAGCAGCAGTTATTTCTGTAGTGTAGAATAATAATTTATTTTTTTCCATGTTTTCACTTTCCAATTTTTCTACAATGGACACAGGTTGATATTATATTTGGTAAAGAAAAAAAAAAAGCTTAGTTTTCCTTAAGATATTGAGATTTGTATGGATTCTGAGGAAGGTCTTCCTGACAACAGCTTGTTGTAAAACAAGAATAAACAGAGTCAGGAAGAAGGGAACCTGAGAAGGATGGAGCAGAAACAAGAAAAATGATCCTCTTAAGTCAAGAGGGGTGGGAGAGGGGGCATTGGGGGCAAGTAAGAAGGAGACTTCAGCCCGTCAGCCCCATGAATTACATGTTAGATAAGTACACAAAGCCACATTTTTAAAGCCTTTTACGTTCGGAAGAAACATCTCATAGGAAAAAGGTTAAACTACAAACTATAGATTCCATTCTCTGTGTTGTTTTATTTCCACTGAAAGCTACTCCTTGTCAAGATGTATTTACTGAGGAAATATTTTTCACGTCTCACAGAGGAAGAAGGGAACTTTCTCTGACTTTTGCAGAGCAATGGTGAATAAATACTCACTAGCTACCTACCATGTGCCTAGCTCCGTGCTCTGGGCTGCAACACATAAAAGGAAAGTTGAGTCAGATCTCTTTCTTATGCTTATTTTGCATCAAGGAGATTATAATCTAGTTGCGGAAATGCAACCCACAAACTCTAAGCAGTTAGCACGGTTGACTCTGGGCTGCAACACATAAAAAGAAAGTTGAGTCAGATCTCTTTCTTATGCTTATTTTGCATCAAGGAGATTATAATCTAGTTGCGGAAATGCAACCCACGAACTCTAAGCAGTTAGCACGGTTGAGTTGAAATTTGTGGATGAGAATAATAGCACACAGGAGGGCTACCTTGTGCTTGCGAGAGTTCTCTGAGGGGCTCATGCACTGAACTGAAGGAGGATTTTCAAGATGAAGCATGAGTCACAATGTTTTCCGACAACTTCTTGGCAGGTTGTGGTTTCGATGGGGAGAGTATTACCAGTTGTATCCAATTCAAGGAAAGAATAGTTTCTCTGAATCTTTTTTCTGAAGTATCAAATATACACATATTATAGTGAGGAAATAAATGATAGTAGTCAATGCACAAAACCATTTTGAAAACTTGCCTTACTTTAATATTTTATAGTTGGCTAGCATAGACACTTTTGTGCAGCATTTATAATCAACAAATATACATTTTGCTAGGTACTGTGCTAAGTATTGGGAAATATTTGTTATATCAGATTTTATTTAGATACCAAATGCTTTGCATTTATTTGGTCTCCTATTGAGAAAGCCAAAAAGGTTTAAACATTCCCATCCCATCAATATCGCCTTTCAGGTCTTTTCCAATCCCAAGATTAAACAGCTGTATCAATGACTCTGTCCCCAGCGGAGTACAAAACAAAAACAACTGCAAGTGTATGTAACACTTTGCACTTCAGTGCATCAGTGGCAGAAGAAAATCAATAGAACAAATAAGCATGGGGTACCACCATTAAACCGCACACAAATACCTGTCCGTTATAAAGTAACATTGGGAAAATATTTAGAAAAGTGAATTTATCATTGTAAAATTGCAATACCTACCCCATTGATTTTCCCAACATTGTCTTGAAATAGAAAGTGGAAATAGAAATTCATTTTCCTAGGCTGGGTGCAATGGCTCACGCCTGTAATCCCAGCACCTTGGGAGGCTGGGGGGGGGGGAGTGGGTGGATCACCTGAGGTCAGGAGTTCGAGACCAGCCTGGCCAACATGGTGAAATCCCATCTCTGCTAAAAATACAAAAAGTAGCAGAGCATGGTGGTGGGTGCCTGTAATCACAGCTACTCAGGAAGCTGAGGTGGGAGGATCACTTGAACCCAGGAAGTGGAGGCTACAGTGAGCCAACATTGTGCCACTGCACTCCAGCCTGGGTGACAGAGTGAGACTCTGTCTCACAAAAAAAAAAAAAAAAAATCATTTTCCTGTTTTACTGATAGAATACATGAGATGTTAAATGCTGATTATCTGTGGCTATGGAAGGCGTGGAAAAAATATAACTGTGTTCAAAGCAACTGGCTGATTTAGTTGTTTTAGTGAAAGAAGTGGCGAAACCATAGGGGGAAAGTTGCCAATTCAGTGAAGCGTTCAATCTTAGTAGCTGTTTCACTGGTTTGACTTACTCTGCGACAGTCAATATCAAAGCCATGTGGAGATTTCAATTTGGCTTTTTATTCAAGATAGCGAAGCAGTGGGTTGGTTCAGTTAAAGAACAAGAACAAAATGGTCAATTCAATAAGGGAAAGATTATGAAATCACTTGTCTAATTTAAACAGGAAAACAAAAACGAAGAATTGTTTGAAGTTTCAAACAAGGTTGAGGAATTATCCTATTATCGAATATATCTGATGCCTTTCTAATCATCCATTTACCAAATAAACATTTCTTTTTGAATAAATAAGCCCACATATGACACTCAGGCTCTAATGGGTTCTGTATTATTCTCGAATATAGGTCTATTTTCTAGAATTCTCCATGTTCTCTTCTCTTCATTCCTGGGCCCTCTGTCCTTCTGTCCCTCTTCTGTGCACAAGGAGGCCTGCACTCATTTTCCACAATGGCTCCTTGAGGAAAAGTAAAGCAAGAGGAGGCTCTGACAGCCTCAACCAAGATCACTTCCTGCTCTTTATGGGTGTTTGTGTGAATGAATGTGAAGGTCAGAGAAGTTTTATGATATTGCTCTCACTGGTTCCAATCCCAGCACACCTCATTTTGAAGGCCAGAGGTTGTGATCTTGAGTAAGTAACTAGGCCTTTCTGTAAAAAAGAGGTACAATAATACCTGCCTGGTAGCTCTCTGAGCAAAGCTGGTTATTTTCTCAGAGCTCAGTTTCCTTCTTCATACAATGAATGTGGTAAGAATACTCACCCTGCTGAGTCTTAAGCCAGATATTACACCAAGGGCTTTCCATATATCATCTCATTTAATCCTCACAACAATCTCATTAGACAATCATAATTATCATGCCGATTTTACAGGTGAGAAAACAGACACAGATGTTTAGTAAGCTACCCAAGGTTATATACAGGTAAGTGACAGAGACAATGATTAAGCCTGAGTCTATCTGATGATACTCAACTCTGTGCTCCTAACTCACACACAGTACTTTCTCCTCCTTACACACATGCCAAATAGAAATACAGCTTTCATATCATATGTAGGTAGCCAGAATCAAGGGCCCAATAAGCCCAGGGCTGCAAACACATACTTTTGGAGAACAAGCCTTTTCCCATTTCAGTTGCTATCACTCATGCAGCACAGACTTTTAGGAGGAAGAACTTCAGGTAGATTAGCCTCTGCCTATGAGACTGGATACTATGGAGAAAGCCAAAAGGCAGCAATCCGTGCCTGGGCATGTTCTTTCTCAAAAGAAGTTGCTGTTCCAATTGGTTAGCATCAGACCAGCCTGATGATCCACAGCTTGTATGCATGATCCTTCTCTCAAGGAGCATCCCAGCAGAGCAATGACAGGCACTTCTCTCCCACCTTCCTCCTAAGGAGGCTTAGCAACCCTCCCACTGCTTGGGAACCCTATCTCAGGGTTAGACAACCAGGCCTCAGAGGGAGAACCCCCACCCAACATGTTCCCAGGTTTGCTTACAATTAATTGCCTTCCTCCATGGGAATTTCTCTGGGCACATCCCTTTCACATGGCCTTGTGGAATCAGTCCTTCTGATTCAAGTATCATCAGTTCAAGTATCATCACATTGTAGAGAACTGCCCAAAGCTATGCAGCCAGAGAGGTAAGGACAATGCCTCTCTGAGCCCTCACCACTTTGCATCATGCCTTTATATCCCCTTCCCCAGGTTCAGCACTGCTCGCTACGACAGACCCCATAGTCAGTTGCCCTCCTTGCCCACATGCCTGTAACCTTCTTAGTGACTCCTTCCCCACACCAACATGTATCAATCTCAGGTCCCATTCCCAGATAATCTGATAGAGAAATTTATTCTGCTCTGATGATGACTGAACAAACTACTAAAGTCTTTCATTTTCATGATGAAATTTTTTTCCCTTTGATGCCCCCAGAGTGCATAGCGATATCCATATGTAAAAAAGAAGTCATTTCTTCAGTTTTTTCTCATGTCCTAGAACAGATTTTCCTAGAACCTTGATAGAAGGTTCTCAGTACTGCTTGTGGGAACAGAAATTAATGTCCTGTCTTTAGCTCGCCCATGTGTACTTGGGAACTCGTGCCCTCTGCGTCAGTAAAAAGGGCCACTGAAGAGTATCTCCAAATTGTTTACTGCATGTTTAACTGGAACTGATAGACAAAATATAGACTTTTTTCTTTGCAAGAAATTTACATCACTATATGCTCATTTTTTCACCGTCTGTGAACACTGCACATTTGTTTAAACAATTTTTTAACGTAGTATAAGGAAAACTTTCCAGATGTGACTGGGACTAGAGGCATAATTTAACATTAGGTTATATTCACACTGGCAAAGAGAAATGGTGAGTTAAAGCAATTATTCAGATAATTTGGGTAAAATGGCCCTGTTTCTGCTACAAAGGAAATAGCATTTTGTTAGGGTCAGAATTTTGCAGGTTGGCTGTTAATCCTGTTTTCCCACTCTCTACTTTGTGTGTGAAAATTATTATTCAATTTGAATTGATTTTGTTTTTCTCGGGAAGGTAGGGGCATTGGGAAGGAACGGAGAGAAAGAAATGGGGAAAACAACGCAATTTCATTCATACAACTGGGACCACATCCAGTTTAAGTCCCATACAGGTTTCATTTCTGTGTTTTAAACCATTCCAAAATCTTCACCTTGGTCTGGTAATTAGATAAACCGAGACAAATGAGCCGACTGGTCCCGTGGTCCTTTAATCACAATGGCTCCAGAACAAATGCTTCCTCTCCCAATAATACCCACATGCCAGATCCAAAAGACATTCATCTCAACATGCTGGCTTTCTGGGCGCCGACCGGCCCAGGTGATTGAATTGGTCTCCCATTTGCAGCATAAATGTGCTCTCTATCACCAGTCACTTCAAAGCAGAAACATTGCTTTAAGTTTGGCACGGCATGGGTGAGAGCCTGCCTCATTCGGGGATGATAGCTCCTTTCACAAGCCTTATTATTGGCATAATCATTCTTTCAGATGGGTCCCTGGAGGCTTTTGCCTTTCCTCGCTGCTGTGCATTTTCTCTGATGGGTTTTAAAAATAAACAACAAAAAGTTTCCTAAAGTTAAGGAATACTTATTGTTGGCAGCACTGTCAAGAATATTCAAGGATCATGGAGACAGAAAGCAGAACGGTGGTTGCCAAGTGCTGGGGGTAGGGAAGGGGAGCTATTGTTTAATGGGTACAGAGTTTCTGTTTGGGAAGATGAAAAATTTTGGGGATGGATCGTGGTGATTATTGCCCAACAATGTGAATGTACTGAATGCCACTGAACTGTACACTTACCTATGGTGAAAATGATCATTTTTATGTCATGTATATTTTATGACAATAAAAACATTAAGAAAAAAAAAGAGAAGAATCAAGCCCTCTTCCAGCATTGGTGAATATTTTATGAAACAGTTTCTATTGTCATGGAAATGTTCCTTGAGCTTCCCCCACCGCCCTGCCCTCCGTATTGACTTTTCTGTCCCACTCAAGGTTTGTTGCTGCTGCCTTGGTCTGTGGTTGCTTTGTATTTTCACTGTGCAAAGGTCAGGCCGCAGATGCAGAGAGGCGGGACCTAGGCTATGTGGAATAAAACTGAAAATAAGAGTGGCTCTCCAGATTGACTGTCTACAAAAATAGGACAAGGGTTATGCCTGTGGATTTAGTCATGACTCAGGCCACTGGAAATCTAGAGCGTCTAACTGTTTTGAAATGTGTGTGGAGAACTGGGAATTCCTCCAGGGTTTGATGGAGTTTCAGCCAGACCCTTAGATCACCTTCCCCTGACCCCTGTGGATATGCCTTGCCTTGGGCATTTTCTCAGACCATCTAATTATTGGTTAGGTCTTTAATACAGTGACTTGGTCAATAGGCCCTGGTTTGCATTTAAATGAAGTGGGGAAAAAAGCTTCATCAAATAAAAGTATTTCTTTCCAGATAATTTATAGGATTTTGTTTATTTTGTAAGATTGTGGTTGTTTTACTGGTTTGTTTCATTTTAGTTATTTGCATGTCAACAACATTCATCATGATGTTTTAACAAAGAGATGGAACTGACAGTAGAGTCAAATAGGGTCTTTACAAAGATAGTCATAAATACCTTAGAATGTTCTTTAAAACAAATTCCTTACTTGAAAAAAAAATGCAATTCCATTTTTTCCAATCCCTAAGGAATTTTGCTTAAGTGCAGTACATTGCTCCAAATGGAAAACAAAATGAGAATGGAGTTGAGATGCTAAACACCCAGCAGAATGAAGATCCGTGTTAATGCTCACTCACACCTTCTGCTCTGCCATTATTTCCACAGTTAAGTAGTTACCCAACAGCAGTGACTGACACCGGTACCTGTGCTCCTGCATCAAAATCTCACTTAATGAGACCTACTTGTGTGTAACAACTGCTGTTTTGAATAATTTCTGCAGACAAGATGAAGTCATTATGTATAGGCATAGCATCTTTTTCAAATTATTAATTTGAAAAGCTAAAAACGGCCCCCAGCCAATTCGAAGCACGAACATCCAAAAACATGCAACGTCTGTTAGAGTTTTTGCCAAACCTTCTGAAAATGACACTTAAGCCTATCTCTGAAAGATTCAGGATCTGCAGGAGAAATAAAAGTTTACATAACTGACTGTGCTCTCAGTAAATGGACTGTGTGCATGAAAAAGACACTTCAATTGTGAAAACAAACAATAAGTACTTTAGGATTTCATTTATTAATAACTATTCAAGGCATTAACTTTTAAATTATCCCCTCAATCACTGAGCCACAATTTAAACGCTTTTCTACTTCTGCCCACCTCGTCTTACCCTTCCAGAGATATTTCTTTTCTCCTATTAACCTGCCTGAGGCTACTCCAAGCATATTTACATTTTATCAAATGCATCAGTAAATATAGACAATTTACAATTTTCCCGGGCTTGAACCTCAGAGCATTGGCTTTAAATCTCTGTTTCTTCATATCTGAATCCGCTACATCCCTCCTCCTCCATTCATGCCCTCCACCCCAAAATAAAAATAATTCTAAGAGGTGCCGAGACCTCACAATGATGAGTGGAGGAGAGTTGAGTTAATAGCATATTAACTGGAACTTTAAATGAAAGAGACCCTTTTAATAACTAACTCCATCTCTCCCATAGAAGCCAAATCTGACAGTCTTGATGAGAAAAAGTGTCATCTTGTTCATGAATGGTTTAGTACCTTACCTGCATCTGAAATCTCCATGTGCTCAAAGGAAATAGATGGATTCTGTTTCAAGAAAGAAATGAGATGACAATTTAGATGGTGTCATTGACTGACCTCCAGGAGAGATCAAGAATTGATTACCAAACATCATTTGATAGGTACATAATACATTGCCTGGAAAGAGAGAAAATCAAATGAAATATCCTAATAATGTCCTGGACTGCCCAAAAATGAAACAGGGAAAAGAGAAGAGAAAGATACAGCTGACCTCACATAGGAGTTTGTGTAGTCTTTTCAATTTTCATTAAACCGCTGAGGAAGATAAGGAATATCAAGAGTTCTTTAAAATATATATATTGTATTTCACACCTAATAGGAGCAACTGTGATTATAGGCCGGTTCAACACAATGAGAATGGCACTTGCTTTTTTTTTAATAAGAGAGAGAGAGAGGCATTTCCTTTAAAACCATTTTTTTTTTCTATTTCCTATATATCACAGAATCTTCAGTCTTATTAACATCTTTTGACTGTTTTCTTTCTTGGCTATTTTATTTTAATATCAGATTCTCAATTCTGTCTTTAGGCTCCTAAAAGCTACTTAAGCCTTTGACACTTACTTTGTAGTGAGTCCTTTTTCACATCTGGAATTTCATAAAAGAGAACATTTCAAGGGCCCATTAGGTATAGTCCGCTGTTTGCTGAGCTATTTCAAATGGAAAATTGATCTAAAATCACCCATGTACTTCTTCACCTTTTAAAACTCTTTTCTAGAAAAAGGGAAATAAAAAGAACTAAAATGAATGTGTGTGTGTGTGTGTGTGTGTGTGTGTGTGTGTGTGTGTGTGTTAAGGACATGTGAACGGTAAATCACTTTTTCAAGTTGCAGGTCAATGTTCATCATATATTGGTAGCTGGTTCTACTACTCCCAAAATTATTTCTAAAAACTATACAATAGAATGTCTGCATAAAACATTCTGTGAGCCATTTCTTGTCAGACTTGGGTTTGGTCATCCAAAGTCTTATAAGGTAAACTAGAAAAGTTTATTGTTTCTTTTAGAAAAAAAAGTTTAAGTAAAGAAACGCTCAAGTGAGGTGTTAGTAACAGCATGAAGCACTTCATTAGTCACGAGAACCTTAAATATCCATCATTCCATGTTCAGGTTACAGGTAGCCCATAACTTTGAGGCAGCCCTTTAGGCCACAGCCTCGGTTTGCTACTGTGTAAATTACTTTTCCAAAATACTGGTCTGAATTTTAACTTTCTCAGGCTGTCTCTGTCCTGAACAGATATGGAGATATGGTTTGAAGCTGTCTTCCTACCACTCTTTGTTCTTGAAGTCCATGTCCCTGTGACTTCCAGTCTTTACTAATTTGCACTGTTATTTGGGAATGGAAAACACTAGATTCAATTTTTTTTCTTCCCACTCGGAGTGTGACAATTCAAAGTATAAATGAATAGAATAGGAGCACTATAACTGCATGTGACCAGGTCATGGAACAGATAGGACATTTTCACACAAAGCATAATATGAAACATCCAAAGTCCAGAAGCTTAATCTAGTATGCTGCAGTGCCTATGTCTCATAACACATAATGGTGAAAATTCTGCATAAGCGCAGCCTCTGCTAATTATGTTTCTAATCCATTTTAGTATTCTTTTTTTGTTGCCCTGAGAGTAAGAATTTGCAAATATGACAAATCAAAAAATAAACTAGGGTGGGATTAGAGATGATTTTTATTTTATGTTTTTCTGTGTTTTTCAAGTTCTATATAATTAATATGTATTACTTTTGAAATCAGAATAAGAATGGAAAACCAGAGAAAGATAAGAAATGAACCAATATACAAAAGTTAAAATTCATCTTACTCTGAGCACATGGCTGGATTTCAGAAGCCCAGGAAGATTTAAAAATCAAGCATTTATTTCTAAAAATGACAGCTCAGAACATAAAAACATACAATTCTGTATGAAAGATACTGCATTTGATAAGTTCGATGTTTTTGGTTTTTCTGTCTTTAGGTATTTTTCACTTCTTTTTGTAGGGAGTATTCTTCTAATCTGCTTCACTTGATGGAGGATGTTGAGTCTGACATTCTTTTGTTTCATGATATTGCTCATATATTACTACCTGATAAGTTATCTATCTAGCTATACTTATTTCCTTGTCGATTTCTTCCTCCGCTGAAATGTTCCACCCAGGAGGGCAAGGACAATGCCGATTTTTCTTTGCTCTGTCTCTCAGAAGCCTGAAATGGTACACAGCACAAAGAAGGTGCTCAGTAAACAAACATCTGAGGAATGATTGAGTGAATAATATGCCTGCTTAGTGTTGGGAATTGAAGAAGTAAATAAACAGCAAGATCAAAAGGAAAGACCTATTGACAAGTCACCGAAATACAGACCCTGTTACCTTAGATGAGTGAGTTTAGCAGGACTGATCTTTAGTCTTGCAGACCAAAAATAAACAAAATAAATTGAAAACAGATATTTACCAATATATCACATGTAGATCACATAAGTGGGTACAGATCAACATCCAGTAAGTTTATAGGAGACTAAAAGATAAGCTGGAATGTAAAGTTAGTAATTTAAATGTGAACTCAGTGGAACTATTACACTAAGCAAGCGTGGGCTCATGAGTTGTAGGCATAAAGTCCCTTTATTTTTGCTTTCCCCCCATCACTTTAAGTGTGTATTCCATGGGTCTGTTTCTTCCTTTACTCCTGGATGAAAATTCAGAAAGACCAAACAACTTCTCTGGTCATTCCTAAGTAATGAATAGAAGCCCGACAGTCAGTTCAAGTGGAAAACACAGCCTCTGTTCATTCACTAGGATGTCCAGCAGCATAGAAAGCTGATGCTCTTAAGCTTATTCCCTTCCCCAGCCTCAGTCTGATTATAGACATGAAACCTGCAGCCAAAGGCAGGTTTGGTCAATTTCTCTGTTTTCTCTTCTGAGTTGCTACCCCTGTGAGTAGCAGGTTTGACCTTTCCAGGCAGGAGCAGGAAGAGAGAGGAGAGGTAAGGTGCATATTCTTCCTGGACTGGTGCTGCAGTGTTATTCTACAGCGTGTTGACTGTTTTTCAATAGGGGCAGGAGTAACAGCACTCCACCATCATGGGCAGAGAAGGAGAGAGAAGGAGTATTTCATCTTCATTCAGTTCCCTTAACAAAAGATAAATACACATGTATATTCTGGCTGCTGCCAGAGATTCCTTTTAGAATTCCTGTTATGTGTTGAGTTGCATCCTCCCCACCCCCAACCAAAAAAAATAAAGATAAAAATAGCAAATTGGAGTCGTAAACCCCAGTACCTCAGAATGTGACCTTATTTTAAATTGCAGATATAATTAGCCAAATTAAAATGAGGTAGACCCTTAACCCAATATAACTGGTATCTTTGTAAAAAGAGGGAAATTTGGACACAGAGACCCACAGAGAAGAAGACCTTGTGAAAATGGAGGCAGAGATTAGAGGTCTGCTGCCTGCCGCTACCAAAAGCTGCTGGAGACAAAGAAGGATCCTTCCCTAGAGGCTCTGGAGGAAGCGTGACTGTGCCAACACCTTGATTATAAACTTCTAGCTTCCAGAACTGTGAGACAATATATTCCTGTTGATTTAAGCCATCCAGCTTATGGCATTTTGTTACAGCGGCGCTAGTAAATGAATACAGTGTTCAAGAATCTACTTCTAGTTTCTTTCCCTTTACACATGGAGGCAGCCCTTTTGGACTGGATATGAGATAACCCCACTCTGCTGGCTCTCACTAGCACAAAGGTCCACATCTGGCCTGGGAAACATTCCTGCATCCTTCTGCCCCCAAGAACCCTGGGAAGGCTGTCACTTTCCAAGCCAAAATCCTTAATTCTGCACCACACACCTCTTCAGTCAAGCTCATATGCTTTAGATTTCTTAGATATGATTCAGAAACCATTCCCCCAAATGGCAGAGGACGTATCTCACGTTCTCGGCCTCCCTTTAAGGCACCTCTTTCTCCACCTGGGCTCTAGTTTGTATATGAAGCAACTAGATGAGACTAATGAGAGACTTTGAATCCCAATTTGAACTTTCCATGATGGAGAATCTGACTGCCCAGTTCTGGGTCTGTTACCACCCCTGCAAACAACTGTGGCCCGAAGGGCAAGCTGGTATACTACAAATATGGCATGCAGGACCAACCACGGTGGGTTGGGTGGGAGAAGGCTGAGAGAAGGGTCCATGGGCTGAGCAGGCACACCAGAAGGGGTCAAGGGCACACCCTTGAATGGAACAGAGTCAGGTTTTCTTGTTTCCCAGACAGTTCTGGATACTTTGAGCCTCTCTGGCTGTCCAATACCCATTTTTGTATTCCATGCAGACTCCTTCCTTTTGCCGATATATTTTTAGCTAATGCCATTAATTTGGCTATGGTCTATCTCTCTGTAGGTCCCTAGGTAGCCTTCTGTCTCTTTAAAGTAATTTTGCATATATTTGATTTCAGACGTTAGTGTTTATCTAATTAATCAAACTAAGTTCTTGGGGAGTATAAATGGTGTGACTTACATTCATTTAGTTACAAAACCTCAGTAATACTTAGTTCCTTAAAATTCAGTAGCTCTTGGCTTCATTCATAAGAAAGTTCTATCTCACTCAATAAATTGCATTAGTGAGTTCGTGATTCGATGTGAATAAATGGATCTTTGAATTTCATAAATAAAACATGTCATCTTATGAACAAAGCAAGTACCCTTAATGCCATGTCAACCTTAGAGTCGTGATTTTCTAGCATCTCAGTCCCCAGCAGGGCAAGTCATTCCTCTTCCCTCGTTTAAAAAATGAATATTCATTGCCCTGGGAGTGTCTGTTAAAGATTCAGATTCCTGAGCCTGACCTCAGATCTACTGAACCCGGGAGGCGGAGATTGCAGTGAGCTGAGATCCGGCCACTGCACTCCAGCTTGGGTGACAGAGCGAGACTCCGTCTCAAAAAAAAAAAAATGAGACATACTCAAAATTCCAACTAAAATTCAATTTTTGGGGGAGTCTATTTGGCTGATTGACAAAATGTTCCCTAAGAGAGTGGGAAAGCAAAGAGGTGGGCCTTATAATTTAGTTAGTGTGGCTTTCCTTTGACCCAATTCTCCTACATGTTGGATAAATTTCTCTGGCAAATTGAATAATTTTCACAAGTCAATTACATACATTCCCTCAGCCTGTGCCCAATATTTTTTCCAAAAGGAAATACAGTATTTTACTTTTTCCTCAAAATGTAAGATCCCCAAGGTGTCTGAACTCAGGTTCCCTAGAAGCAGAACCTGAGATACTGATTCTCAAGCAATAGCTTTATCGAGAGACTTGCTCTCAGAGGAAACAGGTAAGGAAGGGAGGGATGCAGCACAGAGCAGGACAGAAAAGAGGCAAAGGTGTGGGCTCAGCTGTAGTCTTGCCTCAGGCTGATCCCAGGGAAACTCGGAGTGTGGATGGTTGTGCCAGTTTGAGGAAAGTGAGTTGGGTTTTATACGATGTTCTGCCCATCAGGTTTTAGCCGTAGGGGCTCCAGGATGGTGTGGTACAGAACCTCCCTGGCATTTCTGAGCTATGCCAACCAGGTGGCCCTGGGCAATCCCCTGGAGCAAGGAAGGGTATAGCTGTCAGCTCTTATCAACCAATTTGTACAGCAGCTGGGGGATGTGCCCACCAGTACAGGGATCTGAGTAGGCCACCAAGAACATATGCTAAGCATTGCTGAATTTCAATGTCCCAGAAAAGAAAAAAAAAAAACTATAACTGCTCATAATACCACACAATGAGAAATCAGCATTGTTCACAATAAAACATTCACAGTTCTGTTTATGCTGTGATGGCATAAAAGACATAAACAAGACACCGAAAACAAAGAAAAACCATAAACATCTCTGATGGGGAGATTTGTTAGAACCATGTCTGATTGGGAAAATACTTAAGTGCCTCATAGAACCAAGACATCTGGGTGAAAACCGAGGGTTCACTGTGGAGCACCCTCAGTTCTGTGATTCCTCTGGCTTCTTGCTCTCTGAGATTCCTTTCTGCAATGCTCCCAATGCCCTTGCCTTTACTTGTAACCTGGAAAGGGACAATTTGGCTTCAGAGCCTCAGAAGATCCTTAGGGATCTTACATTTTGAGGAAAAAGTAAAATTTTGTAAAATGAGAAGAAGTTCTTTGTGATTGGTGAGAGGTGGGCTTGGGCGGGGTTGGTGGGGGGGTACGTTCCTATTATTCCTGGTCAGAACTTGCGACATTTTGCAGGTTTTTAAAATGTGTTTCATTTTTCAAAGGATAAGCTGAAAGCTTCCTGCCCTTTCCTAGGATGGAATTCAGCCACCAAATAAAATCCGGAGGCTTGGAGAAACAGGTACAGAGGGCTACCATAGCTATACATGCAGTGAACAGAGATTCCCTCCACACTCCCCTCCTACTGCGTGGGTGGCTACAATTCAAAATGGTAGTGTCCAACGGTGACATAGAAGGAAGAGAGATATTTCCATTTCTTTTGAAAAAAAGAGGAAAATCAGGCAGCACATCACTTTTCATGTAGAATCCTAAGCATCCAATAAAAGTCCTTATGGCCAGGACTTGTGGGACCTGACTTTGATTCTTGCTCTGCTGTATGTCAGCTATGTGGCTTCGATAAGCCACCGACTGCTGGCAGTCTCAGCTTTCTCCTCTGTAAAATGGGTGGTTGAAGGAGGGGGTCTCTGGGAATGTAAACACAGCATTGAGGGCTGTGGGTAGGCAAATTTCACGCCCCTCTATTAATCTCAGAGTAAAACAAAAACCTTTTAACTATCATAAATGTGAACCAACTGTGAAAATTATGTGAATTCAGTTCCATAAATTGTAGAACATTAGTCACAGTTCCATTTGTTCTGCGACAGTGTAAAAATTATAGATTTCCCAGGTAAGAGGAAAAAAACCTACTCCTACCATGTACGAGTAACCTTAGCCTCTCCACCACACACTACATTTCATCACACTACATTCACGACGAAGGGTCCCAGAACGGTGGGGCTAGAGGGGTCTGTTGATCTCCCTTGGAATCCTTGGCAAGTTACTGTTGCCTTTTCACTATAACATAAGCACAGATTCCTCAGGAAACATAATCCCATGTGTCTCTCCTGGGCCGAGCCCACTCTTTTGCTAGGCAAAACAATTTCATTCTGGGTGAGAAAGAGGTGTGAAGACAGATGAATGGTTCCCGTGTCTTACTGCATATGCTTGTGGTCGAGTGGAAGTTCCAGGCACCATGGTCTCCCTGAAATCATATGCCATGAATCATCTCTTCTGTTACCTACAAATACACGATTCCTCAGTGCAGAGCAGGCTGGGCAACAACTCATGTTTTTAAATGTTTGTCCGGACTGTCTGTATTTTTTGTACTGGAAGATGGTTTGAAAATTTATTTTTCTTCTTTTGTGTGAGCCCTGCAGCATGCTTTGCATAAGTTGGTAAGAATCACTGAGGTTTAGAAAAGATTTTAGCATCTGTGTAGCACTAGCCAGACATTTTAGCATTAAAAAAAGCAAAGCACTGATGCCGATGAGAGAGGAAGCCTTTGGACCTGAATTCAAATCAAGGCTCTCTACTAAGCAAATTTACTAGATATATTTATGTCAGGACAGCCACAATATGGACGTGAGTAAACGTTTAGACGAAAAAAAAAATCATCTACACACTCTTTTTGGAGTGAATTTCATAGATTCCTTAAGCAGTGAATGAGTCATTTATCTGTCAGTTTAATCAGTAAGCACCTACTGATCACTCTTATATGGTACTGTGCTAGGAACAAGGGGCATAGAGTTAAGACATTCTCCCTTGCTTCTAGGAGCTCAGAGTCTCCCGGAGGAAACATATATTAACAAATAAGTACAATAAAATGTCATAAGAACCATAATAGTGATATGCACAAAGGCATGTGGGAGCAGTAATTCTGCCTGGAAAAATCAGGGAAGGCCTCATAAAGGAAGTGACACTCAAAGAGTTGTTGGGTTTTGTTTTTTTGTTTTTTTTTTTTTTTTTTTGAGATGGTGTCTTGCTCTGTTGCCCAGGTTGGAGTGAAGTGGCGTGATCTCGGCTCACTGCAAACTCCGCCTCCCTGGTTCACACCATTCTCCTGCCTCAGCCTCCCAAGTAGTTGGGACTACAGGTGCCTGCCACCACACCTGGCTTATTTTTTGTATTTTTTAGTAGAGACAGGATTTCACTGTGTTAGCCAGGATGGTCTCGATCTCCTAACCTTGTGATCCGCCCAGCTCGGCCTCCCAAAGTGCTGGGATTATAGGCGTTGAGACCCCGTTCCCAGCCAAAGAGTTCTTAAAGAATGTACAGGAGTTGTCCAGACACAGAAAGAGGAGAGTGTCTTCTTGGAAAACAGGAACAAGAAGAACCAAGGTAAATGGCCTGAAAGTGCATGAACATTGGCAGGCCGGGGTGGGACAGTATGACTGTTTATGGTGGGCAAGGTATAAAGAGGGGCCCTGTCTGCCAAGCCACGGACTGTGAACTTGACTCTATAAACCATCAACAGCCATAAATGTCTTGGATAGGAGACTTTTTTTTTTCTTTCAAAGCTTAGGAAAGAAAAGTTCAATTCTGAGTTTTAGCAAGAGCACTCTAGCAGCATGCAGATAAGTTGTACAAGGAAAAGTCTGGAGACAAGAATGAAGTAAGAGTCTTTTTCAGTATCCTGAGGTGAGAGCTAACAAGGATAGGGATTAGGACCACAGTCGTGGAGCGAGCCTCTTGCATGGCCCTGAGTATAAATGTCTCCTTAATTTGCTCCCAAGGCTCCTCACTTACTTCACCCTAGTTTCTACTCTGCTGAAAAACCTTGATCTAAGCCACAAGGAAGCCTCAGTGAGAGAAATTCAGCAAGAAAGAAGGGTTACATGTGAGCCACCAGCTTACAGATAGAAGTTAAAATCATGACCATCCAGGGGATGGTATAAAGAAGAGAAAGTAATTTAAAAGTTCTGTGGAACCCAGTTGCTTAAAGATGGGCAAAGTAGGTACCAGCAGAAGCCTCTTGAGTACCTCTGGAATGTTAGCAAGGGCATCTTCTTGATCCTGGGAAGGGAAGGGGACCCTCTATACTGGTGGGCTTCTTGGTACATTCAAGGCTTGATCCAGAAGTTCAAGACACGGATGATGTGGCAGAAACAGCCACACATTTCTCAGTATCCGTTCTCCTTCTTCCATAGTCATTTAATTTTATCCTGAGTGTATGGTTTCCCAGAATAAAAACTACATTTTCCATAGTCTTTTGCAGTTAGAGTGGCCATATGACTAATTTGTGTCCAATGGGATGTAAATGGAGGCGATATGGACAACTCCATGCTGTTCCCTTAAAGAAAAGGGTCAAGCCCACCATTTTCCCTTCTCCTTCCTTTTTCATGTCTGCTGAACAATGAAAATAGCAAGCCACTTGGGACCAAGTGTATGAGAGTAATTTCCTGAAGATCGTGGAGTAAAAGGATGGAGGAGCCAGGATCCCAGCACACATCATTGAGCCTTGCAACCAGCTTACACTTTAACCTCGTTAAACCTCCACTCTGCAGCTGAACTTGTATCCTCAGCCAACACACTGCCATGGCAATGTAGAATTCTGTAACATTACCTATCCTAAAGCTTTGTAAACCTCAGAGTGTTTGTGGATGCCATCTCTGCAGAACCAAGCCATATATTTGGTGTTGGGGTTTGAGGACTCCTCTCATCCTCCCAAATTCTGAGCCAAGTACAAAATAAAACAAAAGGCTAACATACAAAAAGACTAAAATACCACTGTAACTGTTGATAAAGCATATGTTGGAGAAAGCCTGTACTGGTGGTAAGTGGGCTTTCTAAAACTGAGTTAAACACTATTACTCAAAATTAATTTAATTATCCAGCTTTCACGGGGACAACTTGTCTGCTGCTGCAAACCTCCCCCATGGAACTATCCAGGAGTGTTTCACTAGCAAAGTTCCCTCCACGTGGAAGAAATATTAACTCTGGGGAAGGAACATTCACTTCTAACATTTCAAGTCCCACTCGGATGTGGGGACCATGTAGCTTGGAACTAAAACCTGAGGTAAGGTGAACAAAGGATCTTCAACATCAGGAAGATGTGAGCTTACCCTTGGCCAGTAATGCTATATCCACCAAGGTTTTTAGGACACAGGTTATGCAGATTCCAAAGTCAATATCAAACCAATTTCATGGCATTTCTATGTCAATTCCCCTGCAGCCTCTCTATGAGCTGAGCTCTCCACTTTGCATGTGGTCATTATCTCTCCAGGACATGGGAGGAGGAAGGGGATCCAAGTTCTTACTAGGGTTTCTATCCTCGCATTGGAGAAAGGGCAGAACTTTCCACAATGCCACAATTTTCACATGACTTGTCATCTTCAAGGAAGGACCAGAGTTGTTACTAAGGCTACTTCACATCTGAATTATAAATTCTTACAGTGAAGATGAAAGGACATGTAATGATCTCCATCCATAGCTAAACCAGTCATTATAAAAAATGAGTGGTTCTCAATGAGGAGGTGTGTACTGTTCCCAGAGGACATTCAGAAATGTTTATGTTTAGAGGAGATTTGGGGTTGGCACAAATTACTCGAGGTAGTACTGACACTTACTGGGCGGAGATGCTAAATGTCTTGCATCATATGAGATATTCCCATACAATATAGGATTGTTCCACCCAAGTTATGAATTTTGCTTGTATAGATGGACTTAACCTGAAGAAAACTCTTTGTGTGCAGCTCATGCCATAATATAGAGAAGGATCAAGCTGAGCCCAGATCTTATTTCCCATGTCTGCTTCCTCTGCATTTTGCGTTTGTGTCTTCTAAGAGTGGGGACTCTTGGGAGGCCAGGACTATAATTACTCCTAAGCACTATATCACAACATTTCTAAATCATGTCTAAATGTATTTATTTGTTCATTTATTTATTCAACAAGTATTTCTTGGAGGGCAGCTACTATGAACCAGGTACTGTCCCAGGCTTTAGAGATATAATGATGATGGGAAAACACCAAAACTCTGGCCTATTCAACTTATTGTTTTGGGGGAAAGGAAGTATAAAGAGCAATAGCAAAATTCTTCTTTATATCTAAAGAAAGAAGCCAGAAATCACAAAAATTTATAAGTAAAAAAGAAAGATCTTCACTTTCATTTCACAAATAGAGAAACGGGGGCTCAGGGAGGCTCAGAGCTTGTTTGGGGTCACATGGCAGTACAATGGCAGGGTTGGGGTCTATAAATGCCAGCTAACTGTGGTTGCTGTAGTATTTTATTGCTCTGTATTCCATTTCCATCCAAGAATAATGAACACTCCACCTTTGATTCATGGAACTTGGCCTTGCTTCATGGTAATCCCCAAAATTATCCTTCTCAGCTGGAAAAATCAGTGGGCAAATGGGATGGTGAATAATTATAAACAGCAGTCTTTCTTTAAAAAAGGTGATCATTCCAATCTAACAAATATTTACTGAGCATCTACTGTGTGCCAGGTACTATGCTTTGTGCTGTGGGGGATTCCAAAATGAATGGATTGTTCTTCTTCCCCTCCGGAAAGTTACTGTGGCGGTGAAAGAGATAGATGGCCTGTAACTACAGGACAGGATGGAATGTGATAAATACCATAATAAAATTATAAAGACCTGTGGGAGCTGAGGGGAAGAGATGAATGCCAGCTCCTCCAGAAGGTGTTTCCTAATTTCCCCAAATGGAATTTGGAATGGAACTTGAAAGATGGATGGAATGTTAATAAAGGGGAAAGACCTGCTTCAGCTTCACATCCAAGCTGACAAATCTCCTGGAGGTCAAGGAAAAAAATTCTGAGATCTAAAGATGACAAAGCAAAGCAAGATAAGTCTTTTGATCATGAGGCAAGTCTAGCTCATTGAGAGGCATCTCCATAGTAGGGTGAATTTCAGAGTCCTGGTAATAATAATAAAATAACCACTATGACTACATTAATTAAGCACATACTGTACATTAGGCGCTAGATTCTATATGCATGTATTATGTCATTTAAATTTCAAAACAACCCTTTGAAACAGAGGCTACTATTATCTTCACTGGAAAAAAATTGTGTTGTAGAGCAGACATATAACATATCTGAGATCACAGAGCTAAAAAGTATCAGGGCTGGGATTGAACCCCATGGTTGCTGTGTTTAAAAGAACATGGTGATGTCCCAGTATATGGTGATATAATAAGTTCTTTTTCTCAAAGTTGCAAAATTCATTATAGTCACCATTTCAAAAGCAAATGAAAAGTAGCATCTCTCCAAAGGTGTGTTCAGCCAGCTTGGCTCGAGACCATGCATCTACTGCATAACTGTGGGCTCTTGGGCTGCCACTGCCATCCCCAACAAGGCATTTGTAGTTGGGCCTGCTTACTCAGTAATCTACTAGCTATAGCAGATTAATTACAACCAATCCCCATGACTCTCAAAACCACTCCTGACAACCCAGATTAGGGAATCAAAAGATATTTCATGAAAGGCTTTGTTGAGTTCCAGCTTCTTCTTCAAGACCCCAGTCAACTCTTAACCCTCATGGAACCTCGTCCTGACCACGGCTCTTTTCATGGCTCCACACTCACAGCTCCTCCTTCTGTTATCATTTATATAGCTTGTATTCACATTTCGCCTCCTGCAGGAAGAATCCCATCTCCCCATTGTCATGTGCACTTAATTCTATTTCATCCCACAAGAGAGCGAAAGGTATGAAAACCAATCTTTCTAGTCCCTGCCTAAACCTTCACACTTTCCCTCTCCCAAAGGTGGGAAAGACTTATCTGACTGGAGGAAGTGAGGAGGGTAAACTGTTAGTTACGCTGCATGGATCTAGGGAGAATGCAGGGATGTCATTCTTTGAACCTACCTATCCCTGGCATTTGGGCATGATGGACTCACCTTGCACTTCCTCATAGTTGCAGCATATGGACCATGCAGCACATAGATGGAGCAGAGTCAGGCCCTGGAAGGCCAGGTCTATTCTCTATCTGCTCTGCTTTTCCTGCTTGTCTGCATGGGAAGTCAAGGGTGTCTGGTCTATGGGCCAGGTTCAGGGAAGAGCAGGCCCTGCCACCTTCTCCAATCTGCTACATCATTAGGTAGCTGACAGTGAGTTTGGATCCCATTTGGCTTTCTGCATATAATCTCAACTAATCAGTAACTTGGGGTGTTTTGCCTACTGTGCATTCTTATCACTTACATAAATGAATATGTCTTTCCCCACCTGATGGAAGCTCTTTGAATACAGAAGCAGTGTTGAATAGTGGGGAGTGCACTGGAGATGGCATCATAAGGCCCAGCTCTAGGTAACACTCTGTTTGAGAAAGTCACTTACCCTTTCTAAGCCTCAGTTTCCTCACCTGCAAGATGGAAGACATAGCACTCATGTGCGTATGTTCATCTCATGGGAGAATGGGGAGGGTTAGAACAAACAATGGGTGTAAGAGTAAACTGAAGGGCCCCAAATGTGTAATGGCTTACTGTTATTATTATCATTGTCATTATCACTATAACCAAATGTTCTTACTAATAGCAAGGGAGCTATCATTTATTAAACATCATGTGTCAGATGTTTTAAATATGTTCACAAGCCTCTTGAGGTTTGTAAAGCCCAGTTCAATGGTTCCCAAATTTTGCTGCACATTGGAATCACCTTTGGTTATTTAAAAATACTCATCCCGTCTCTGCCATTGCCCAAAAGTCTGACTTAATTGATATGGGGTATGACCTGGCCTTGGGACTTCAAAAGAACCCCCAAATGATTAGAATCTGCAGCAAAGTTTGAACACTGTGGGCACAGCCTTGTTGATAAGTCAGAAAAGATAGAGATGTGGTTGGGTGAAATCAAATCCGAGAGCTTACTCCTCACCTCCTCACTAGTTAGGGAAGGGGTCTGCTTGGTGGCAGAGAGCAGGGTCATCTGAACAGCTGTAGGATCCAACATTGGGAGATGACTTGGAATAAGAACAGACATGGGTGGAAGGAAAGTAGATGTGCTTTAAACAAGCCCTCTAGCCCTCTAGCTGACTTTAGGGCCACTGTTTTGTTCTCCTTGAGGTGCAGCCTTTGTGGATATAATAAGGGAGCCCCAGGAATCAATTTAATACCAGCAAGCCCTACTCTCACTGATGGAAAGGGCCAGAGCATAGCCTGGGGCTAAATCCACATTTCTCTGACTTCCTAGCCCATTTTTTTTTTCCAGTTAAACTTCATTTTTTAAAAGTCCTCTAGTAAAAAACCATTTAGAGATTTTCTTTCCACTTAAGAATAAAACAAATACAGATCCCATTTTTTAAGGTTTTTTACGCAAGCTACATGTTTCCAAATAATAGCAACTTCTTGTAAAATCTCTTGTTAGTTCTGCAGGCTTAAACCTACTTTCTTTTAACTTGGTTTTCTAAAGAATTTTGTAACAGTAAACTCTATAACTGTGACAGTTTCTCTTTCAGACTTTGCAAATTGGCACCATGGTTTAATACAATCTCTCCAATTTCCCACATTTTATAGGACACCCTAAGGGAAAGTAGATGATTATTACAACATGGTGGTTCATACAGCCTAACACCCCAATGGAGATAGTTTGGGTCCCCATTTATAGGTAGGCATTAGTTTCCTAATATTACAAAAAGGGAAAGTGAGACTTGTATTACAGTAAGTAGTGTTGAGATTTAAATCTAGGTTCATCTGACTCGAAAGTTGAGATGTGCGTGTGTTTATCCAGCATATCATGTCACCAACTTTTACATAACTTTAACTCCAGGAGATTTTTTTCCTCATTAACTTAGAAGTACACAGAACATTCGATCACCCACATTTCTTTCCCTAAGCCAGATCTTTTCTACATCCAATGGCCTATTGCTTGACAATACAATATTTACCACTTGTTTAGTGAGGGTTCTGTGAATGGAAAAAGTTGGCAACTTTAGTTCATTTGCCTATCAGAAAGATTACATGTCTTAGAAAACTCTGAGGTGTTTTCTCAGCAGTGTATTGACACATTAGTAGAGTTTTCCTGTGGGTAAGAATTCCATTAGGTGAGAGGACCACACAGACAACCACTTGAGAATATTCCTCCAGGTTCTAGAAAAGATCTGTTGTCAGCATATACACTGTTGCTCCCCATCACAGGAAGCCATTTGACACAGCGGTTATCAGAGGCACAAGTGCCATCTTGTCCAATAGTCACCCACTGGAAGCCCTATGTGCCAGGAGAGCTTAGACAGACAGAAGGGCCACCCCGAAGGCACCTTCAATTGTGTTAGACTAACTGACCATTTTCTATAATCCGGAAGAAAATTAGATTTAGAAAGCTTTTCAAATGTGAAGACAAAAACTCAAAGAAGAACAATGCCAGAAGAAGAACTGGAATGTCCCTTGGCATCCATTCTGCCTTGACCAATAGTCTTCATTTCCTACCACTCTCTAGCCCATAATCTTGGAAATTTTCTTTTGTAGTTTAATGTGGTCGGGTCTGACATAGCAGGAAAGATATCTTTGGCCTGGAAATTCTCTGCTCAGGAGGCAAAGCGAGGCCACCTGAGGCTTCTGTAATGGAAAGCAAGGGAAGGAGTGAGGCAGTGATTAGGGGGTAAGAGGAAATTCTGCCAAGTGATAGCTTTAAATAAATGGAGCCAGAACAGCCAAGTGAGGAAAGGAAGGTCATTCAGAGCCATTTCTACAAGCTATAGTGTCCTTCACTCTGATACTTCACTGTTAAGATAAATGTCCAGTACCTTCTACTACATTTCTAGGTCATTGTCAGGCTGACATTGGGATTATTCGCCATTTTATCCCTGCCTGTGGATATTAGCTTTTCTCCTCAAATATGAAAGCAACAGAGATGGAAATAATGTAAACAGAATGCCTGCTATATGGCAACATTGTTTGGGGTGTTTTATCTGTACTATCTCATCTAATTTAACTTAGTACTCCACCATAACCCATTTTACAGATGAGAAAACTGAGCCACACAGAGAGATTATATGACTGATCCAGGTTCACACAGCCTGTAAGTGGCAGATCTGGGTGTCACATTCACTTGTATCTGCTCCAGAGCCTGTGGTCTTTCATTACATCAGAATCAATAAGGATTTTGTTTGAACAAACTTAGAATTTGTTCCACAAAATAAGAGTTACCATTCCGTGGATGAAAACACCTACCTCAAAAGATGTCATGAGGACCCAATAAAACAAAGTAAACTCAGAATCACCTGAGGTGCCCAAACCAGGTACTGCACATGCACTGGCTCCCCCCGTGGAAGGCTAGGTTCCTGCTCTGCAAAAACCTCCCTTGATCATGGCTCAGGCTGCACTTTGAGCATCTTCTGAGGCAGTCCCCTAAACCTTATTACTGCACCCACATTCTATTGTTGACCTCAACCATGGTAACTTATTTCTTATTCCCAGTGTAACTCCCAAACTTTTGGAATGACTTATAGATGTGAAAAATGAATCCAATCACCCTTAAAAACAAGAACTTCTCGCTATTGAAGCTATTCAAGATTGTGCTGCTGACTCTGAATTCTAGAGACTCTCCAAAAGTATTTCCAGCAGAACAGAGGCAGCGTTCCTAGGGTTGCATTTGTCCACCAAGCAAACTACCTTGAAGAGAACTGTAAACATTTGCATGAGTATTTCAGTATGTTTTAAGTATCAGTCTTATTACTCATACTTGTACCTTCAGGGCAGTTGCAAAATTTCCATGACTGGTATGTTACTTTCAGGGTGCTTTATTTTGAAGATAATGTGTCATAGTATTTTAAGCTCATTATTTTCCTTTAATCAAGCATTTTTTCTAGTGTCTTTTTTTTTTTTTTTATTTGGATAGCCATTCACTGATCTCAGGGTTGGAACATTAATTGGCAAGATAATTTTTTGCTTTCACATTTTTCTGAAAGATGTGTAACTGATGCTAGAATATCAATATTACCTCTGTCCTTAAATTGGATGTTATTTGCTTTCTAATGCCAAAAACTGGGGTACCTTGACCAAAAGAGTCATTTTCCAAAAGCATCACCTCCTCTAAGGGCAAGAAGAGTAAATGGGGAAAGTGCAATTTGACAAGGAAAGTCACCAATGTTTTTAAAAGGTCTCCCTCATTAATATCACCTTTTGTTCCCTTGCACCAATGAAACAAAATTACTGCTCTTGAGGGACCTCCCCAAGCATGAAAAGCCGTAACAATATTCTGGATCAACTAAAACTGGAGATACAGGAGTCGATTAAGATTAATTTTCTAATTTAAAAATTATTTTGGTGGGATGGGAAAGGGCATTTCAGTCCTGTCACCTCAGCCCACACCCAGGCCCCATGCATGACCAATCTGATTGCAGTAGTGAGCCCCTGCCATGTGGGTTTATATCAGCTCCAGGGAGCTAGTGTGGAGCAGGGCATGGGGAGCAAACTGCCCTGCCACCCTTTTCCACCCTCTGGTTACATTATCTTCCAGAGCAAAGATGAAAATTGTCAGTGAGTACCGATCCTATCTACCCGTTTGCTTCAGTACTCCTTTGAGATGACCTACTTGTCCTCTGACCAACAGAGCAGCAAGAAACATCTGCAGTTCAAAAAGAAACACATAAACAACCGCACTCCCCAGATGAAAGGTCAATAGACTTCCTGATACAGGAGACCCTTTTCCCCTTGCATGGCATCTGGTTGCATTTGCACGCCACACTTGGAAACTCGATATTTCTTCTGCAGCCCTTGCCATCATATTCGCCCCACTTGTGCAGAACATTGGCAAGATGGCTCACGATTCTCACCCAAGGGGGCTCTCTATTGACCCTGGCACAGGAAGTGACTGCCCCAGACACAGAGCAGGCCGTTCCCTGGGCTTCCCTTTGCAAAGCCCAAGAGAAAGATGCAAAGGACAACAGTTGCAGTGCTGGCTCATTCTTGACAAATGGGCCTGTCACTCCTCCTATTGATTAGCAATATTATGACATTTCCCTTCAAAAACACAGATGTGGCATGACTGGTGACAAGGCCTTTGCTCCAGGTGGAAAATCAGGTTTGCCATTGTTTGTGCTTCCCCTTCTGCATCTGTTCAGATTCCAAGAGATTAAAAACCCACATTCTGATACTATTTAAAAGATTTCATTTGAAGAAGTAAAAGTTTGGATACTCTTTAAAAATACACATTAATTAGCCATCACTGTAACCATGGAGGAGGAAGCACATGGCAAATCTGTCTAGGACACCACAGAAGGCAAAGAGATGTCCCAGATCCCTGTAACCTTAGAACGTGGGACCCTTCCTCTGTGTTGGCAGAGCTACTCTTCAAGTCTCCCGACTACGTATTAGGTTGGTGCAAAAGTAACTGCGGTTTTGCCATGACTTGTGATTGGTGCACCAACCTTGTACCAATCAAGCCATGGAGGGGCCTGTCGTTTCTGTCCCCTTGCAGGAAATGCATGAAGGGAACTGGCAAATTTGTGACTCATGCTTTCTCCCCTCCCAAAGTGTTGGTAATCTTCCCATCCTGGCCCTATGGGGCTGATGCTGTATTAAGGAGAGAATTGCACCTAATTTCACTTTCTTTCCTTTCAACAAAGCCAAAGCACTCACATGATAACCTGTGCAAACTTTAATTTGTGAAACTTCTATGGGGCATTTTCTCCCAACCTATTCTCAACATCTAGACCCACGTCGAAGTGGAAAAAAAAGGGTTCTGAATAGCAGCCCATTTAAGTAAAAAAGGAAAAGTGCATCTTGCAGTCCAACATATGGTACATTTTGAGGTAAATTACAGGTAATTCATGAACATTTCCAGCAGGGAGATTGCCATCATGGGACTCTTGTATATCCATTACGTTCTATTCTCTTGTTTGTGGTTAAAGGAATCTCTGAAGCCTTTGAAGCAGAAAAAGCAACACTCTCTCTGCACCATTTTGTCCAGCTGAGGAAAGTTATTACCCTGCTAACACACAGGACTGATCCAGCAACTTGATTTCAGCAAAGCTGATGGAAAGCAGGCTGTGAGGGGGATGTGTAGCACGGGTTTTACTGCGCAAACTATCTGGGGGCTGGCAGGCGCAACAGTTAAATAGGAAAATGAAATTTGAGCAAACTAGAAACAGTCAGGTTGACACTATTGGATGAAAGAGAAAAGAAAAGAGGAGGTCACTTGGGGGATGGGGAGAAGAAACAAAAGGAAGAAAAATACTGCCTGTTAGCCCTGGGGGTCGGTGATGGAAATTAATATGAGCTAAATGGGATGTGACCAATTTGTAAGGCATTTGTTTCTCTCTGTGAGATGGGAGATCTCCATCCCAGGCAATCAGAACTCACCTTAGGCTGCCCCACGGCCAGTCTCTATAACGAGGTTGACCACCTTGCTTGATACATAGAACCCCTCGCAGCTCCTATTACATCCCAAGCCTGACAGCCTTGTAAATTTCCTCCTGTGACACGAAGGTCCTTTCTCCTTGGGACAAAACCTACGTGTTGGGTCCTGGCCTGCTGGGAAAGATGAAGAGAAGAGGGAGTCGGGGGGAAGAAAGGACAAAACAAGCACCCTCGGCCTGTTTGGCCACTCCAGATTGTTTGAGCAGCCTTTGTGTCTGGACCGCCACAAGA
>NC_044554.1:137073784-137093784 GCF_007565055.1 Rhinopithecus roxellana | reverse complement strand
ACAGAGTGAGACCCCATCTCAAAAAAAAAAAAAAAAAGAAATTACTACATGTAGAAAGAAGCAAGAAAATGTAACTCATAACAAGAGAAAAACCAGTCAAAGATAGAACCCCAAATGATGCAGCTCATTGTGGAACCGGCGGACGAGGGCTTTGAAACAGTTATCGTGAATAGGTTGAATATTTTTCAAAAACATGAACAGAAATGGAAGATGTCAAAATAAAAACAAAACTGCCACAGATAAGAGTACAATGTAAGAAAATGTCATCGAATTGGCTTAATATTAGTAAATTTGAAAATATAGTAATTGAAACTATCTAAATTGAACACAGAGAGAATAAAACTGAAAAAAAATTAATTACTATAAACTCCTATGCATCATTCAAGCCTCAGCTGATGCAGGGCCTCCTCCATGCAGCCTTCCCTGACTCCTCATGGGGATGCAGATGGGAGTGGCTCCAACAACCACAGCTGGTGTGAGCCCAGAGCCAGACAGACCCGGGTTAGACTCCCATCTCTAGTATTGCTAAGAGTGAGACCTCGTGCAATTTATCTGCATGTTACTTCTCCAAGCCCCAAAACTGTCATCTGTTACTTGGAGATGGTTATCTACAAACCCCAAAATGATTTTGAAGGAACCAAGTGAAATAATGCCTGTCACATGGTAACCTACAATCGGAGTCAGCTAAATCCCTTGTATTTTCCTTGGTTCCTATTTTGCCCTGTCCCTTCTTCCCATACAGTCCTGGAGTGCTCAGTGTTCATGCCCACCCCCAGCCCCCACAAACACACCTGATTCATACCTCTCTCCCTGGTTATCTGCACATGTCCTGGCACAGAGGTAGCACTTCAAATTGTGTGTTGGAAAATTTGGGTATTGGAATGAACGCATGGATGGATGGATGGATGGATGGATGGATGGATGGATGGATGGGTGGATGGATGGATGAGTGGATGGATGGATGAGTGGATGGATGGATGGATGGATGGATGGGTGGGTGGGTGGGTGGGTGGGTGGATGAGCAACTCCTTGAGGACAGAAACTCCAGAGCCCATGCTTTTCTACTTCGCATCTCTGGTTCTATCCAGCCAGGTATGAGGCTGTGCATATACACTGAGGGACCTCACTTGGTAACATAAAGACTGGGTGCCCTGTGTAGGCCACAGAGATGGGCACATTGAGTCCTGATGTTTAGAATTCAGAGATTGGTGGCTACCTTTTCTTCCTGTCTTTTTCCTGTGTTGGGGAGAAGGGCAGGGAGGAGGAGAGGGAATGGTGGGAACCATTGACGTTCTGCCTTGATGATTCTTGAATTACTGCCACCAGGAAGGGGACCTGGCTGGGAACAGTGTAGGATGCCCTTCCCTGGTGGGGAAAGTCCTGCCTGGAGTGGAGGACTGGAGGGTGTTCAGGGAATGCCTGGGGAGCCCTGGGGACACTGAACTCTCTTTGGCACCCCTGCATGTGTGTGAAATCATGGTGCTGGCATGGAGAGGGCATTCAGGGGACACAAAGGGTCTGAGCTAATGTCCTGTCCCCAGCATTCTTTCTCTCTTGGGTGGTCCCACTTGGCTTCCTTGAGCCCCTTCACTGTGCTGGGAATGCAGAGAGACACCAGACCCAGGGCTGGCCAGGAGGAAATCAGTCTGCGATGTGCATGGAGTGGAAGTAAGAGGATGCTTCTCAGAGGATCGCTGGTGCTGGACTCATCCTTCATGCCCTCCACCCACGGCCATGCCCTGAAACATTAGGGCCTGGGAAAACTGACCCAGCACAGGGTCTGCTGGGGATTTCTGCTACCTGGAGCTCAGGAAGCTGCATCTCATTGCCACAAGGAAATGTCTACCCTCACTGCCCACCAAGAGAGTGCAGAGAGACTCACACTGCTGGTCCCTTCCCTTAGTGAAGAAGATGCCTCTCAGCCTCCCAGCTCCCTGAGTAGCAAGAGCTCAGTACCCCTGGCCAGGTTGCAATGTGTGTGCAATGCAGAAATGTATGTGGTATGTGGAAAGTAGAACATGGGAAAATATCAAAGCCAAAGCTTCTTATAGACAGTGATAACTGCAAATTCTAAAGTATCTTTTTATAAAAACATTAAACGATAAAATACTTTCAAACTGAACAATGATAAATGAGCCTTGTGGAGGTTCTGGGTCTAGCTATAAGAATGGACCAGAAGGGTAAATTTCCTGTAACTCAGTTATGGAAGGTGGTGTCAAGATAAGCAATGTCCTATAATGATTGATTGTGTAGCTGGAACCACCCTATCTGAGTTTAAATCTCAGCTCTGCCCCTTGGTAGCTGTCTGGCCTTGGGCAAGTCACTTAACCTCTCTGATCCTGTTTTCTGATCTGTACAATGGAGATGATAATAGCCCCTCATTCTCAGGATTATTAGATGGATTTTTTTAGTAGGTATGTATGAAGCACTCGGACAGATCACAGCATGTAGGTATTCTGTCTACATGACTTAGTTTATCTTTGAAGGTGCTGGTGGGCATCCCAGGTGGTATTGGGGGTCACGTTTGTCAATCCCTGGACAGCAGTGTCCCTTTGGCCTGGGCCCCAGTCATGCTTCCTCATTTCATTCATGTGCCAAGGCTACCTGCTTCTGGAATTGTTCCAAGCCTATCCTGAGAGGAGAGGCTTCCTGGCCTGTATGTCCTTAAAAAACTCTTTGGGGCAATGGAGTGGAATCTACGCTGTCTTTGGAAAACATGAATCTCTAACCCACCCTCATTCCCATTCCACTTGCCTTGCGGGTTTTCTAAGTTGATGCCAGTTTCTTTCTGATAAACTCCAAGTCCTGGTTTCCAGACAGATTCCTGGAGAACCTCCCAGAGGCTGAGATGGCGGTAGAATAGAAAACCTCTTTTGTGGAATATGCAACATCAGGAAGGGAACTGAATGTAAAGGGGAATTAAAGGACTGAGTGCTTGAACATTTGGGCTTCAGATAGAGACACAGCTATTTTCTGTAGGAAAGTTACCTTGGAGATCTTCTCATACTTGGGCAGGCACGGGTGGAGGGTGAGTTCAGGCTGAAAAATAGAATGATGAGATTTAGATGGATTCACAGATGATGAGTTCACAAGAGAAATGTTGAGCCCCAAAGAGGAAGATTGGAAACAGGACCTTAGAAGCATCAGGAAGGACCCATGTTCTCCTTCCCAAGAGAGATGAACTCCAGCCTCAACTTAGCCTCTGCCTGACTGTGTAAACTTAGGTGTGCTCCCTGCTGTCTCTGAACCTGGCTCTGACCTCTCCTCATCTGTAAAATTTGGGTATTGGAAGGCATTTATCAGTCTATATTCTAGCCCCCAACCCCCGTGTGCCTGGGAGAGCCCTTCAACCTCCGTCCCTGGTCCTCCTGTGACCCAGCATCCCTCTGAGCCTGGGGGGTGCTCCAGCCCTCTCTGTTCTGCTGACACCTTCATAAACAGAGCCTGGGACTCTTAAGAAGGTCCAAGCACCATCATCATCATAGAACACACTTATGAGATACAAGAATAAACCTGAAATACTAATATCCCAGAGACAAAAACTTGCTACAGTTTCATTATTATCAATGTTGGTATCCAAACTTTAAATGTTGACATTTTTCTGGGGAAGAATACCAATTTCTCAACTTTGTTTGCTACACGTAGCTCCTGGGTTTCCTCTCCCACACTCCCGCTATGCTTAATAAACACTCCTGTTCAACAAACCCTTTGGATAATTTCCCTAATCTTTCAGGGCATAGTGGTACATTATTCAGATAAATGTTTCTGGCAATTTGCTCCTAGAAGGAACTCTGCACTTAGGATTAATGGTTCAGGAGGATTCCCAAAACCTTCATCTTCAGTTTCCAAAAATGCTTGGCCATCTATAGCAGTCATTTCTATAAACGTTTCGTTTAAATTGCCTCCAGAGACTCAAAACTGTGTGGAGTTTCCTTCCTAAAGCATTCTTATAAAGTCTGTTGTTTGACATTTGAATAATCGGAGCAAAACACGTTTGAAGTGCTTTGTTTATTTTTAGCAATGTCTTTCTTCATTCTCTCCATTGTCTTTATTATGTCTGACTCAAAGATGATTTATCTTAGATATGTGCTGATTTTACAGTTGTTTTATCTTTGTGAGATTTGGACATGACAAAGTTGACATTTTGCTTCTAATGTATTCCTCACAAGATGTAGAGAATTCTCAAATAGTGCTTTTGCTTGAAGGACCCCTGGCTTAAATGAAATTAAGCTGCTAAAAATGAAATAGAGTTCTTAAAGGGATTTAGTTTCGTGTGAGAACTGCTACTTCTCTAAAATTTCCGCCAATATTACATTTATAATATAATTAAATCACTGTTGTTCTGCTTTTTATTGTTATTTAAACTTTATAAGCTCAGTCTATAATCTTCGTAAAATGATTGAGCAAATATGCTCTCTTAATATTCGTATTAATAATCCATCTTTTTTCTACTCAGCTATTTAAAGTTCTTAATTATTGTCTTTCTTCATAAAATTAATAGCTTTCATAATCATTACTTACTGCAGCATTTTACTCTTAAAATAATCAATGTGTGTTTACAACTGACTGCTTCAATTTCAGCACAAAAAGTACGTGGGAAAAACTGCATAGGCAAATACTTTGCAAGGAAGAAAAAGAGAGAAGTGGAGGGGAAATTATAGATTAAAAACAGGCAACACCAAGTGATAGTGTTCAGAGATATACACAGAGTGATAAAACAATGTGAGAAAATGATAGACCCTGACATGGAAATTAGGACACAGGATTCCTGGGTTGGGGGACTGGGAGGTTTGTCTGGAGCAGTGCAGGGCTCTGGGTGGGTGGCAAGCTTCTATCTCCTGTGCAGAGTGTAGGGAGGGGATCAATCCAAGGATATTCACCTTACAATGATTTAGTTTTTAATTTAAATACTTTCTTTTGGTAGAGAGGGGGGTCTCGCTATGTTGCCCAGGCTGATCTTGAACTCCTGGCCTCAAGCAATCCTCCCACCTCAGCCTTCCGAAGTGTTGGGATTATAGGCATGAACCACCTTGCCTGGCCTTATAATGATTTATTAAGCTAGAGATGTTTCATGCGACTTGGGGTATTTGTACTTAACAATAAAACAGGTTTTTAGAAAGGAAAAAAATTTGAATCTGGAAATTTTACAAACAAAACCAAACCCGAGACATAATATGTAGCCTCAAAGACTCTTCTTTCATAAGTTTCTTTTTCCATCTGCCTGCGTTCATTCATGTTTTCCCCTTTTCCCTCTTGTCCTGGTGTACTGACCTTCTCCTCAGGTGTAGGCAAGAAACTTGCTCTATCTCTCCTCTTGCCTCCTTGTCCCTCCCCTTCCTCTTCCCTCTCCTCTCCTCTGGCATTCAGTGCACCCCTCTCCTGTAGCTCCCACCACAATTAACTAAAATTCTCTTTTTGTGCATCTCTCTCTCCTATTGTTCCATAAGCAACTTGAGAGCAGAGGTGAGGTAGGTTTTGTGCGGTTTTGAATCCTCAAAGCCTAGCATACTCCCAGACATATACTAGACATCCAGAAAATGAGGTTTAAACTCAACATCTTTTTCTTTTCCCATAGCATCTCAAGTTCCACTTAATGATTTTCAATGATTATTCAAAGAGGACTATACGTCTTTTAAGAATTAATTTGTCAGAAAAGGGATTTCTGGCTGAAAGAATTACAGATTAAGTTTCTGTTTGTAAGTCCAAGAGCCTGCAGGGTTATATGCCTGCTGTGCATGTTATTCAGGGAGTGGAATTTCAGTTGACTTCCGTTTTTCCCTTTTGTAAAACATTGTTTGTAATTTTACCACAAATGCACATTTATGTAATAAAAGTATAATGTTCATTTAAAATGATTTTTTTCATCTAATGCACATTCACTGAGCAGTTTAAAAAGCATAAGACATGTTTACTGCAAACTGCATCTGAAGTGCTTCCCTATGTTTGAGAATGAAGATTTAGCTAGAACAGTGACTCCTGAGACGTACTGCGCTCAGGTGTTTCCAAACTTGGTGACCACAGTCCCTCTCATCCTGCTTGCTCCTCCACCTTGTGTCATTGCAGCTCCTCCTATTAGAATGTGGAATCTCTTTCCCCTCCCCTTGAATCTGGGCCTCCTTGTGACTTCCTTTGGCCAGTAGAATGCAGTGGGGGTGAAGCTATATGATTTCTGAGACTAGGCCATAAGAGGCCTTGCAGCTTCTTTTGCTCTCTTGGAAGTCAGCCATGATGCAAAGTGGTCCAGGCTCTCCTACTACAGAAGCCATGTGAAGAGAGAAGACTTGGAGGATGGGAGGTCATGTGGAGGGGAATGAGCCAGTGAAGCCCTCTCTCACTCCATCCTAGTCAAGCTCCTAGCTAAATGCAGCCACATGAATGACCTTGCCAGCTTTGTGGAACAGAAGAACCACTCAGCTGAGCTCAGCCAACCCACAGAATGGTGACAAGTAATAAATGGTTGTTGTTTTCAACCATTAAGCTTGGGAGGTGGTTTGTTAGGCAGCAATCAACCATTTGCTCTTATGACAGAAGTTTGTTTGCTGGTTAGATTGGCTGTAACCTGGGATCATATGATCATACATATATACAATGTCAGAAATGTCCCCAGCAACAGGCACTTGGTCGTTTGGACTTAATAAACCCAGCTTCAGAGAATCCCTGTTTCGCAGTCACTGTCTCTCAACTTTCCTACACTGCCACCAAGTATGAGCTAGCAACTATCCCTCTCACATTCCTCACCCCTTTAATTGATCCCCTGTTTTTCTTGTATCTCATTAATTTCTGGTATATTGCCTAGGACCAAAAAACATAACCAACTGTCTTTTATCTTTTAAAAAAATGCCCCCTTCCCTCACCCCAATCAAGTATCCACCTTAGACTTCCATACCATCTCTTTCTCCTCTTTCTAGTCAAGCTTTTCCAAAGAGCTGTCTTCATTTTCCCATTTCCTATTCATTCCTCTCTCTATTTATTATGACCTGGCTTTAGAATGGTCTCCCGCCAGCATCACAGAGGAGCTCCACATCACCTAACCAGATGGATTCACCCCTGCCTTGACCTCTCAGACAAAACACCAGCAACATGGCCACTTCTAGCCCTTAAAACTATCTCCCTTTTTATGCTTCCCACCACACTCTGCTTTCTCCTTCCTGCTGTGACTGTCCCTTCTCTGTTCCCTTCCTGGCCTCCCAAGCACCTCAGCCAGCCCCTTAGGCACCAGTGTCCCCAGGGGTCTTCAGTGCTTCTCTTCTCTTCCCGGTCTACCTGCTCTGCTTTCAAGTTTGCAGGCTCTCTCAAGCTTTTACTTAAAGGTTTTCCTAAGTAGGTGTTCTTCCCCCAAACCTAACAGCTATGAATTCAATGACCTATAGAACCTCTTCCCTTATATGTTCCAGAGACGAGATGCCTCAAGGTCCACGTGCCAGAATGTGACTCTTTGGTTACCCCCCACCCCACTAGCCCCTACTCCCAGTGTCTCTTTGTCTCTTGTAAGAGGACTTGCCCTAGGCCACTGGTTCTGCTAAGGCCAGAGAAATGCCCACACACAGTTGCTTATGGGAAAGAGTCATCTGAGCCAAAAATGGGGAATAGAGGCAGCTGCATGCCTTGAGCCACACTTGCAGGATCTGCCTGTTCAGGCCTCTCTTGTTCTCAGTGGTGACCTGTCTGCCTCCTGCTCCTGGGTCCTCCTCTTTCTGTGACTGAGACACCTGTGCCCCTCCCCCACTCCCCGGTTGGAGGCTCAGTTCCATCCTCAGCCCCAGGATCAGCCCTGATCCAGGGCAGGAGGGGTTCACAGGGTCACAGTTGTGCTTAGACTTCCTTGAGCCTCTGCCCTCATCCCTGGGCCCAGCCTTGCTTCTGAGAGCTGGGCCACCCTATGCGGCCTCTGACAACTGAGTTCCTGCCTTTTTCCCCCACGCCGGAGTTTGTTCTACAAAGCTCAGGTTGGAGACCTTGTTGTTCTTGATTACAGCTTACTTCTCTGTTTCCATACCTCTACGGATGTGGTTTCTAAACAGTTTTCTATTATACTGATGAGTAAAAAAATTTTTTTAATGGAAAGAAAAATACAATTTTATTTTTAAATAAAAAAGAAAATATTTACTATCAACATCATTTTCTACTTTAAAAAAAAGACATTTTATTTTATTTTATTTTTTGTTTTCTGAGACAGAGTCTCACTCTGTCACCCAGGCTGGAGTGCAGTGCCATGATCTCAGCTCACTGCAATCTCCACCTCCCGGGTTCAAGCAATTCTCGTGCCTCAGCCTCCCAACTAGCTGAGATTACAGGTAGGTGCCACCATGCCCAGCTAATTTTTATATTTTTAGTAGAAATAGGGTTTCACCATGTTGGCCAGGCTGGTAAAAAGGGACATTTTAATACAAACGAAGTAATCAAAGAATTCTGATCTCAGATCGCAGGATGGCCCTTTTCAAACAGAGGCAGCGGGTCGGTTCCCTTGCCTTCATTTTCCAGGGGTTCCTCCTCCCATGAATGGGCAGTGAAAGTTTCATCCTGGACCCATCCTGTCTCCATGATGGCTTTGGGGACCTGCCTTGCCCCATTGTTTTGTCTGTGGGACTGGCAACTTTGACCATGAGAGGCAGACTCCCTCTAACTGGAGGCTGACAAGTGGAAACTGTTGGGATTATTCCCAGAGGCCTTACATGGGGGCGGCTCAGCTTGATGAATTCTGAGGCATGATCCAAATCTGCCTCCTAGGCCCAGAACATCAATCTCCAAGGTCCCAGGGCTGCTGGGGCTCTAGGAAGCCATCCTCTGCTGCTCCTGGTGTGCCCCTAGGACTGGCTGAGGTTGGGAAGGCCTCCCCTTGCTGGACTAGAGGACAAAGTGATTCATCTTGATCCCTGTGAAATGGTTGTGCAACCCCAAGAGGCTGAGACTCATCAAATAATGTGCCTCTTTATTTTCTGTTCATTACATTGTCAGGCACAATCCAGACAAGACATCTCAGCACTGCTTCCAGACCTCTGCTTGAAGGTGGGATTCTTCAGTCTCCTGGACATTCTTAGAGTCTGGCTTTACAACCAGCTCTCCTTTGCACAATGGCAACACCAGCAGTATCTGCCCATGTGCAAGAGAGTCCCCACAACAGCCCAATGGAGAAATGGAGGAGTTTCTAGGCCCATGTGACACTCTGTCACAATTGTCTTTTACCACTTAGGATGATGTAATCACTTTTCTCTCTCTCTCTCTTTTTTTTTTTTTTTTTTTTTTTTTGAGACAGTCTCACTATCACCCAGGACGGAGTGCAGTGGTGTGATCTTGGCTTATTGCAACCTCCACCTCCCAGGTTCAAGTGATTCTCCTGCTTCAGCCTCCTGAGTAGCTGGGATTATACCTAGCACATCTCCAGCCTACAGATGTGCGCCACCATGCCCCACTAATTTTTATATTTTCAGTAGAGACAGGGTTTCACCATGTTGACCAGTCTGGTCCTGAACTCCTGGCCTCAAGTGATCCACCTGCCTTGGCCTCCCAAAGTGCTTGGATTACAGGTGTGAGCCACTGTGCCCAGTCACTTTTCTCTGATTTTTAAGTGAAGTATATACATATATATACAGCAGGCAAGTGGAATTCCAAGCACAGAGGGCTTTTCAGCATAATTCTGAGAAGGCAACTTTCAGCAAAGAACTTGCAGACATGGTACAATTTTTTCTTGTTAAAGTCAAGGCAAGATTTTCTGGGAAGGGACATGAAGACCTTGACATAGTCTGCTTAGTTTTATTTATTTATTTATTTATTTAGAGTCTCCCTCTGTCACCCAGGCTGGAGTGCAGTGGCGCGATCTCAGCTCACTGCAACCTCCACCTCTCCGGTTCCAGGTTGAAGCAATTCTCCAGCCTCAGCCTCCCAGGTAGCTGGGATTACAGGCCATAGTCTGCTATAGTAATAATAATAATAATAAAAGACAATAGTGAACAAGAAAGAAAGAATGATTCCCTCTTCGCACAAGAAGAAAGTTCTGATGCTTTTGGTACCATGGGATCTTAGGTTCAATGTGTAGTGAGAGCTAAATAAGACAAATTTTATTTGTTCCTCTGAACACTTCTCTATTCCCATGACTATGTCATGCTTTCCAATTGCTATAACTTATGGAGTGTTTTGATATTTGGCATCCCTCATTCATTAGTCTTCCTTTTCCACATTTTATTGGACGTGATTACGCTATTATTCTTCCAAATTATTGTTAGAATCAATTTATCAAGTCATAAAAATGTCCTCTTTGAATTTTTATGGGAATTACGCTAAATTTAATTCTTAATTTGGGAAGATCTGACAGTTTTGACAACTTGTAATACTGGCTCTTTTGATCCAATAATTATGGATGTCCACTTATTTTGGGAATTTTTACGTCAGCAAATTTTAAAAAGCTTTTCCTAGGTTCTTATTAGATTCATTCATCTCCAGGTTTTAAGATTTCAGCGCCAGCCTACTTTCTCTCTCTCATCTCTTCCACCTTCTCCCCCATTTCTTCTTTCTTTTCTGTGTTCCTTTCTTGCTTTCTTATTTCTTTTTTCTTTTCTTTCTTTCTTTCTTTCTTTCTTTCTTCTTTCTTTCTTTCTTTCTTTCTTCTTTCTTTCCATAAATAAGGACACAGTTTCTCTTCTTGCATCCCCTCTCCCTACTTATAAAGGCACCTTAGCCAACTTCTTACTTGTCATTGATGAGAACTGAGTGAACCTTCCCATATCTCGACCCATGCAATGATAATCGTGTCCACTTTTCTTAAACTTTCTGATATCTAGAATCTTAAGAAAACCAGGGGTTGATTAGTGAGGAAAAAGGAAGAGGAGATGACTGCTGGGATTCAAATTTCATATTTGAGAGGTCAGTCATGTACCTGCCTCCCTCATAGTCTGTTCTTTTTTTTTTTTTTTTCTTTTTGAGACGGATTCTCGCTCTGTTGCTCAGGCTGAAGTGCAGTGGTGTGATCTCGGCTCACTGTAACCTCCACACTGCCCGCCTCGGGGTTCAAGCAATTCTCCTGCCTCAGCTTCCGATGTAGCTGGGATTACAGGTGCCCGCCACCATGCCCGCCTATTTTTTGTGTTTTTAGTAGAGATGGAGTTTCACCACGCTGGCCAGGCTGGTCTCAAACTTCAGACCTCAGGTGATCCATCCACCTCAGCCTCCCAAAGTGCTAGGATTACAGGTGTGAGCCACCACGCCTGGCCGCTCATAGTCTATTCTAAAGCACACAGTTATCTGGGGTGCCTGCTGGAGGGGGTCCTAAGCTGGAGGGGGTCCTAGGCTGTGGGGGTGGGGGATCCTAGGCCGCCTGTTTTGAACCATGTGATCCTCCTCCACAGCTGATGGGAACAGGGGTGAGCATTTAACCCAAAGCAACCAGTCCTGGCATGGATAGAGAAGTGGGACTAGTCAGATACTATTCAAAGTGTGGCCTTTGAAGAAATAGGTGATCACAGCTGAATGCTAATCAGCAGACTCACTAGGCACATATTTCTTTTGAAGGAGAAGTTCTTTAGACTTTCTGGCTTCTTCATCTGTAAAAACAGGAACACTAATAGCTCTGACCTGGTAGGATTTTAAAATTTTTATGTATTAATTTATTAAATTTATTTTTAGAGACAGGGTCTCGCTATGTTGCCCAGGCTGGTCTCAAACTCCTGGGCCTAAGCAATCCTCCTGTCTTAGCCTCCCAAAGTGCTGGGATTACAGGTGTGAGTCACCATATCTGGCCTCTTGTGGTTTTTATAATGATTACAGGAGGGAAACATGAGGTAGCAGTTGCTCAATAGATGTTAGTTATTCTTATTACCACTTTATTTTCCGACTCCCGTAACGTAGACTGAGCTGCTTTCCTTACTTCTGTGAACACTGACATCCCCTGGGGAACTGCCACAAACGCACATTTCCGGGCTGATCCCTGGAGGAGGGACTGAGTCCATTGGTTGACTTTGAGAGATGGTCCTTTTGAGGAAGACCACAGCTGCGGGGTCCTGTCCTAATCTTGGTTTCTGAAGAGGTCATCCGCTGGCCAAATGCATCCTGGCCCATCCCATGATGGACATAGAAGACGATTACTGTAGTCTTTGTATTTCTAGAACAAATGCATAGTGCCTTACTGTATTTCTAGAACAAATGCAAATGCGCAGTAGGTACTCAGTGAAAATGCTGGTCAGTTCCAGTTCTGGAAGTGGGCTGTGCACAGACAGTGCATTCCTCAGCAGGAGGCCTCCCTAAATGTCATCCTCCCTGAATGCTGGTGCTCCCTAAAATGATCCTCCCTGAATGCTGATGCTCCCTAAAATGATCCTCCCTGAATGCTGGTGCTCCCTAAAGTGATCCTCCCTAGATGTGATCCTCCCTGAATGCTAGTTCTCCCTAAAGTGATCCTCCCTCAATGCTGATTCTCCCTGAATGCTGGTGCTCCCTAAATCCCGATTCTCCCTGAATGCTGGTGCTCCCTAAAATGATCCTCCTTAAATGTGATCCTCCCTGAATGCTGATCCTTTCTCATGTGATCCTCCCTCACATGACCCTCCCTAAGTGCCGACCCTATAGAGAGCGCTTGGCACCATCTTCCCCCAGTCTGTCTCCTCTGGCCCTCCTATTAATGGAGGTAATTGGGAATCACTGCTGAAGTGCTCAAAACCACACAGTCTGCTTGGCCAGATCACATACTTCTCAGCTGCCCCCTCCATGTGGGAAACCCAATCCATCAGTGGCCCCGCCAGCCCTTCCCGCCAGTGTGCAGGCAAGGAGCCGATGCTGTCTGTGGGGCTGGCACTCAGGTGGGGTGGGCCCTGAAATTCCCCACCGTGGAAGCTGCTGGAGAATAAATGCAGATACCGAGGAGGGAGGAAGCCGAGAGGCTGGTGGCTCGGCTGTGCTCCGGGGAGTGGGTCATGCACTCCCAGAGCCCCTCTCCCTCCTCCCTGGATAGGAAAAATCCACACAACTTTGCCCTTCAGACCTCCGTGCTGCGCCCTGGAAACCGTGTCATCGCCTTTGTGTTTTTGCAAAAAGATTTGGTCAGTTGCCATGGAGATTTCAGATCATCCTTTCCCTCTAAAAATCAATGACCTTAACTTTTCAATTCCTCCCCTGTGGTGCTTCGAAACGGACAGTTCCAGTAAAAACTATTATGAGGAAACGCAGGCAGGTCTATCTGCTATCCAAACACTCCTACTGTTTTTTGTGCCCTAAAAGCTGATCAGGCCATGGTGTTACATACACTCGGCTATCCCTATGTGAACAAAACCACCACTCCCTGCGGTGTTGAGGCGGATGAGTGACGGGCAGGAACAGCAGCCTCAGAGATACTCATTTTGCTGGAAGGGATGACCCGATTTGTGCCAATTTGCCTGACGGCAGACAGATGATGGAGAAGTGATCTCAGGGGGCCATTGGGGGGCTGTGGCTATGAGCACCTTCATGGACTGTGTCCATTTACCCCCACTGGGCTCAGCCTCTAGCTTCTGTCTCTCCATCCTGCCCCAGCAGGTACTCCTGGAACCCCATTCTGACCCAGTTCTCTTCTTTGAAAACTTCCCATGTGTTGGCCGGGTGCAGTGGTGCAGGCCTGTAGTCCTGGCTTCTTGAGAGGTGGAAGAATTTCTTGAGCCCAGGAGTTCTGAGATCAGCTTGGGCGACATAGCAGGACCCCATCTCTGCAAAAAAATTTCTTTAAAAAATAACTGGGCATGGTGGCACGTACCTATAGTCCCAGCTAATTAAGAGGCTGAGGCAGGAGGATTGCTTGAGCCCAGGAGGTTGAGGCTGCAGTGAGCTAGAATTACACCACTGCACTCTAGCCCGGACAACAGAGCAAGATGCTGTCCCTATAAAAACAAACAAACAAACAAACCTCATCCTACTTTCCATGTTTTCACCTCCTCTTTTCCGGTAGAGTGAGTCTCCAAGCTCCTCCAGAGTCAACATGTCTCCACCTTCCACCCCCATCGAGTGGATATCCTGCTCGCCCCTTCCAGAAGGGGATGGAGAGTAGATGGGGCATCTACTCCACCCACTGTGGGCAGCTCATTGTACCCATGGGCAGCCCATTGCACCTGTGGGCAACTCTTCCTGGCAGCAGGTACCTCCTTAGCCTGAGTGATGCCTGTCTCCCAGCAGCCTCATGCTCTGACCTGACTCCGTGCCCTCTGGAGCCATGAGAGCAAATCTGGCCCGACTCCACTACAGGATCTTGGGACAGAGAGCTGGCTGCCTCCACTATGGCCCTCAGCTTGTTTCTGCTCGATATTCCTGAGGGACCTGTCCTCAACAGCCCTCACCTGCCCTGCTAGAGAGGGCAGGTCTGAACCTGAGGAGCCGTGGGACCTCCCTTTCACCTGACCAAATCCCGGGCAATGACTTTTCTTCCCATGGGAGCTCACGGCTCTGACTCTGACATTAGCCTCCATTCCCTCCCAGCTCAGTCACCTTCTGCTTGTAGGACAGTGGCCACGGATATCTCCTCCCAGGGCTCTGGGTGGCAGTTTTTCTGCATTTCTATTGAACCTCATGGCAGACACAGGGAGAGTCCTCAGTGAGGTAGGAGATGGGATTTGACTCTGGAGATGGGGTGCAGACACTGGACCAAATTGAGGACTAGCTAAAAGAGGGAAGAGGTGAAAGCAACTCTCCATAAAACACACCCCCTAGCGCCATGACAATTTACCATTGCCATGGCAACACCCAGAAGTTACAGCCCCTTTCCAGGGCAACGCCCTGATGACCCAGAAATTAGCACTCTTTCAAGGTTACCACCCGGAAGTTACCACTTAGTCATATGCAAATTAAGGGGCGGGTTACACAGAAATTATGAACAACCCTAATTTGCATACCATTGATGACCTTAATTTGCATCTTGATTTGCATATCATTAAGATGGGTATAAATATAAGTGAAACACTGCCTCTGAGCTGCTACTCTGGGCACACTGCCTGTGGGGTAGCCTTGCTCTGCAAGGAGCAGAACGTCTGCTGCTGTTGTGCATTGCTGCTTTGATAAAAATTGCTAATACCACTGGCTTGCCCTTGAATTATTTCCCAGGTTAAGCCAAGAACCCTCCCTGGTTAAGCCCCAACACTGGGGTTAACCTACCCTGCATCAGTGAAGCAGATTCTGAGCCAGAGTCTAACATGGAGGGTGTTTATTAGGGATGACTTTTAGGATGAATCGCTGGGGAAGGGAGGGGACTGAGGCAGGAATGAGCAGAAGGTCTCCATATAGGCCAGGACAGCTGCCCTAGACCCCATGAGGCTCTGCAGCTGGGATGGTCCTTCAGGGTTGTCCCCAGGCAGAGATATGTCCAGGCTTTTCAAGTGCACCTCCACCAGTCACAGGATGGAGGGTGCCCCGGGAAGAGCTGGGACCTTGGATGAGGTGATTCTGAGCAGCTGAATGATGGATGTCTGTTGACAGCACTTCCTGTAGCTGGGGCTAAAAGCCTTTTTCGTTGCAGGGGATCTGGGTGGCACAGCCCGACATCTACCACAAGGGCTGGTGGGCATGGAGGGGAACAAAGCATGTTCCTGATGCTATTTTCCTAGTAAGACAGCCTGGGATGGCCTTTGATTTGTAGAGGTCACAACTCACACCGTTGACTCATGCTGAACTTATTGTTGGCAAGAACCTCTACATCCCATCTGAGACTCGTCCTCTGGACTCTGGGGCTGCAGTGCAGGACTTCACATTCGCCTGGTCATATTTCATCTTGTTAGACTTGGCTCCTTGCTGCGGCTGTGCAGATCTAGCTTGGATCCCAACTGTCTCCTAAGACCCAGGCCCCTGTCTCGGCTGGCTCCTGGTCTTCCACAGTTCCCAGCAGCAGTTTGCTGCCTCGCCAGTCAAGGTCTTCCTCTCCTAGAGGCATGGCCCCAAGAAGACAGACAGCCACATGCCAAGACCCAGATCATCTGGCTATTTAGCAAAGTGTTTAAGGGTTGCCTGTTGACTTGTTGCATGGCCTTGGACATATTATTTACTCCTTCCTGTGCCTCAGTTTCCTTATCTGTAAAAGTAGAATAATAACAGTACTTACCACCCAGAGTTGGGTGAAGATGATCAGGACACCTTGCTTAGGCAGCAGAATGAGGAGGGGAAGAGAAACCACTCTGTGTACTTGGCTGGGGTCTGAATCACACTCAACTCTCATCTCATTGGTTTCAAATAAGAGTAGGGATAGTTCCTCCTCTTTGCTATTTTTCCTGGTCCTTGAGGGACATGGGTAAGAAGGACCTATGAGGGGATATTTTATTTGCTCTCTGACACTCCACCTGTTCTCATTAGCAAAGTGGATGGAACATGGGGTTGGGCATGAGAAGACTGAGTTTCAAGGCATAAATTTACTACGTACTCATTCTGTGACTTGTGGTCTTCTCTGGAGTTTCTTATCTGTAAAATTCATGCATGTCACATTGTTGAGAAGATCGAACTGAGGAATGTACACATATTCAATTGCCAGGGCTGCTATGCCACCGACGGGGTGGCTTAAACAAAATAAATTTATCTCTTCATAGTTCTGGAGGCTGGAAGTAGAAGATCGAGGTGTGTTACCACCTGATCAGGTGGTGAGAACCCCACCCACTTTGCAGACACAACCAAAATAATGAAACAGCAAGTGTTGCAGCAGAGAAAGGGTTTAATTATTGCAAGGCAACTGAGCAAGGACAGGAGATAGTTCTCAAATCCACCTCCCTGAGATTTCAGAGGCTAGGATTATTTTTTTATTTTTTATTTATTTTTTATTTTTCTTGAGACGGAGTCTCGCTCTGTCGCCCAGGCTGGAGTGCAGTGGCGCGATCTCGGCTCACTGCAACCTCTGCCTCCTGGGTTCATGCCATTCTCCTGTCTCAGCCTCCTGAGTAGCTGGGACTACAGGTGCCCACCACCATGCCCAACTAATTTTTTGTGTTTTTAGTAGAGACAGGGTTTCACCGTGTTAGCCAGGATGGTCTTGATCTCCTGACCTTGTGATTCGCCCGCCTTGGCCTCCCGAAGTGCTGGGATTACAGGCGTGAGCCACCATGCCTAGCCCGAGGCTAGGGTTTTTAAGGATGGTTTGGTGAGCAGGGGGCTAGGGAATGGGTCCTGCTCATTGGTTGGGCATGGACTCTTAGGGGTGTTAAAACCATCTTTGTGCACCAAGTCCATTTCTGGGTGGTGGAGGGTCATAAGTCTCTGGTCCAGCTGGTGTTCATTGGTTCATCGGTTCATCTGAATGCAAACTCTAAAAAATATTGCAAAGACCAGTCTTAGGTTTCATAATAACATGACTCCTGAATACTAAGTTATTACAGAAGAACAAACTAGGGAACAATGGTGGGTTCTCATTTTATCGTACCTTAGCAACTTTTGGTTGTTGTGAAAGAAGTTGCGTGACTCAGGATCATTGTTCTTGAAAAAAGAAGTTTATTAATCTTGTTGGACAGCCTGCCTGGGACTAAGAGAGGAAGGTGGTGAATTATTAGTGACTACTGTCTATTGAAATGACTGTACATGTAATCATGCATGAAGGATGGCAAAGGTCAGAGAGAAAGGAAAATAAATATAACAAACATCTTATGATTTAGCTCTCCCTGGTTCAAGAGATTCTCCTGCCTCAGCCTTCTGAGTAGCTGGGATTACAGGTGTGCACCACCACACCCAGCTAATTTTGGTGTGTGTGTGTGTGTGTGTGTGTGTGTGTGTTTGAGACAGAGTCTTGCTCTGTAGCCCAGGCTGGAGTGCAATGGCATGATCTCAGCTCATTGCAACCTCTGCCCCCTAGGTTCAAGTGATTCTCCTACCTCACCCTTCCAGAGTGCTAGGATTTCAGGCATGAGGCACCACACCCAGTTATTTATTTATTTTTTTCTAATTTTTTTGTAGAGCTGGGGTCTTGCTATGTTGCCCAGGCTGGGCAAACCTTAGTTCTAACAGAGCTTCTTGAACACGGTTGGCAGGCAAGCCCACTGGCGCTGGCCTGTCTGAGGGACTGGGCAGGTGTGGCCAGGTAATTAGGACAGTGAGGGCAGATGTGGTGCTGGGGAGCTGGGCCTGAAGCTGGACACCCCCAACCTTGAGATGGCTTAGATCCTGCTGGGGCTGAGGGTCTGCCACAGACCACAGCCTGGAGCAGGTGCTGTGGTTGAGCTGAGTGACTGTGAGTGAGAGGGCTCCATCTGGGATGCAGGGCTTGGGGTCAGAGCAACAGAATTTTACCACGCCTGCCTTGTCCCCGCCGTCTTCAGGAGCTGGGAGTCTTCCCGTAGGATGAAGGCTAAGACAGAGGCATACAAGGGGCCCTGTGGGACAGGAGGACCTTTCCTGGCTGGAGGGTCAGGGAAGGCTCCCAGGAGGGACACGGCCACTTCTGTGCTTGAGAGGGCGCCCTCTGGTGGTAGATAGAGGAGACTGCAGGCTAGGAGGGCAGGAGGGGCCCAGGTTCAGGACCACCATGGGAGAGGCGTCAGGACACGGACTTGGAGGCACAGTGCTTAATTGACTGTAAGGAAGCAGGGAAGCGAGGGAGGAAAGGAGAAGGTGGAGTCTGGGTGATTTGCTCCTGGTAAGGAAACGGGGAACTTAGAGGTGCTGGTCTCCAAGCTGGAGGAGCAAGTCGGGGTTGAATAGTGATGGATTCAGTTGGATTGGACAGGTTGGCATTGTGTGTACTGCAGTGTCCTGTGGGACATGATGGTGTGTGACCACTGTCTGGGCAAGCAGGCAGGCACGGTGGTGACTCAACAGGGGGGCAGGACAGAGCTCAGGATGAGGAAATGAGGTCAGACTGTGTGGTTCTGGTGGGAAGGTGGGGGGCGGGGGGGCGCACTGGCAAGGCCTTGAGGCCTTGCAGAATTGCTTGAGCCCAGGAGGTCAAGGCTGCAGTGAGCTATGATAATGCTCACTCCATTGCACTCCAGCCTGGGCAACAGAACAAGACTCCGTTCCTAAAATCAAACAAACAAACAAACAAACAAACAAAAAACTAAAACAAAACAAAACAAAAAACAAAAGCCCTGGTCTCTGACTCAGGCTCGGGGGCTCAAGTGTCCTGGGGAGGGAGGGGATGCATGAGATCAACTCTCAAAGCAAAGCTCAGTTAGGAGCACTGGGGCTTGGGAGGCCAAGCCTGAGGCTTGGGTAGAGGTGGTGAGGTAGGAGGAGGAACTTGACTCCAGAGGCAGAGTTTGGACGCCAGACCAAATTGAGGACTAGCTAAACGAAACAGGTCTGGTCAGAAGCACCTCTGCATAAGACATGCCCACCAGTGCACCATATCAGTTTACCATTGCCATGGCAACACCAGGAGTTACCACCCCTTTTCATGACAACAACCCAACAACCCTAAAGCTACCACCCTCATCCTGGAAGTTTATGCATAAACCACCCCTCAATTTGCATACAATTAAAAGTGGGGCCGGCACAGTGGCTCATGCCTGTAATCCCAGCACTTTGGGAGGCCGAGGCCCATGGATCATTTGAGGTCAGGAGTTTGACACCAGCCTGACCCATATGGTGAAACGCTATCTCCACTGAAAGTACAAAAATTAGCCAGGTGTGGTGGCGTGCGCCTGTAATCCCAGCTACTAGGGAGGCTGAGACAGGAGAATCCCTTGAACCTGGGAGGCAGAGGTTGTAGTGAACCAAGATTATATCGCTGCACTTCAGCCTGGCCCACAGAAAAAAAGTGCGTATAGATTTGATTGTGTGCAGCCCTGCCTCTGAGCTGCTACTCTGGGCACACTGCCTCTGGGGTAGCCCTGCTCTGCAGGGAGCAGAGCCGTACACTGCCACTTCAATAAAAGTTGCAACACCACCGGCTCGTCCTTGAATTCTTTCCTGGGAAAAACTAAGAACCCTCCCAGGCTAAGCCTCAATTTTGGGGCTCCCTTGTCCCACATCACCAGGGCTATGGGGGGAAGAGGCTGCTTCAGCAGTATCTCTTAGGGTGTCAGGAAGCCTCGGAGAGGGGTTGGCTGGTCACATTCAGAGATGGGCATGAACCTGGGAAGTGTTCT
>NC_044554.1:137011840-137073684 GCF_007565055.1 Rhinopithecus roxellana | reverse complement strand
CAGTGTTTTTGGAGCCGTTTCTTAGGACTGTTTCCGTGGATTCCGAGAAGTGATATTTCAGATAGCTTGAAGAATAGAAGGAGAAAGGAAATATCCTTCAAGAAAGAGGAACCAAACTTTCTGAGAAACTGCTTTGTGATATGTGAATTCATTTCACAGTGTTCTATCACCCTTTCTCGGAGGAGTTTCCTAGCACTCATTTTGAGGAATCTCAGATGTGATGTCTTGGATATCATTAAATCGCATGCTGAATAAGGAACTATCCTCAGAGAAACCTGCAGAGAAGCCTTCTCAAAAACTTCTTTGTTGTGGGTGAATTCACCCCACAGATGTCCATCATTGTTTCCACTGAGAAACTTCCTAGCAGAATTTTCGCAGTATCTGCAATAGGACACACGGTGGCGCTCCAAGACCACAAATAACCTCGTCTTACTAAAGAAAAGCTTTCTGAGAAACCGCTTTGTGATGTGTGAATTCAACTCACTAAGTTGCAGCTGTATTTCGTGGGGCCGTGGCCTAGCCCTATTTGTGTGGAATCTGAGAACAGATATTCCCGATCCCTTTGAAAACAATGGGGCCAATGGAAACATCTTCCAATAAAAATGAGAAAGAAGCTTTCTGAGAAACTTCTTTCTGATCTGTGAGTTCATCTCACAGAGTTACAACCTCTGCCTCAAGAAGCAGTTTGCTAACACTCTTTTCGTGGAATCTGCAAAGTGATATTTGGGAGCCTATTGGGGCCCATGGTGATAAGGGAAATATCCTCACATAATAACTAAAGAGAAAGCTTTCTGAGAAACTGCATTGCCATGTGTGAATGCAACTCACAGAGTTACACGTTTCTCTTCTGTGATCTGTTTGTTAGCACAGTTTTCTGGAAATCTGCAATTAGATACTTCATAGCGCAAAGAACATTACAGTGACAAAGGAATATCCACAGAAAAAACAAGAAAGAAGCTTTCTTAGAAACTTCTTGGTGATGTGTGAATTCCATCTCACAGAGTTACACTTATGTTTCGTGGAGCATTCCATTAACACTGTCTTTGAGGAATCTGAGAAGGGCTTCTTTGGATCACATTGAGGCCTACGCTGATAAGGAAATTTCATCGTTCAAAACGTGAAAGAAGCTTTCTGAGAAACTTCTTTCTGATCTGTGAGTTCATCTCACAGAGTTACAACCTCTGCCTCAAGAAGCAGTTTGCTAACACTCTTTTCGTGGAATCTGCAAAGTGATATTTGGGAGCCTATTGGGGCCCATGGTGATAAGGGAAATATCCTCACATAATAACTAAAGAGAAGCTTTCTGAGAAACTGCATTGCCATGTGTGAATGCAACTCACAGAGTTACACGTTCTCTTCTGTGATCTGTTTGTTAGCACAGTTTTCTGGAAATCTGCAATTAGATACTTCATAGCGCAATGAACATTACAGTGACAAAGGAAATATCCACAGATGAAAACAAGAAAGAAGCTTTCTTAGAAACTTCTTGGTGATGTGTGAATTCATCTCACAGAGTTACACTTATGTTTCGTGGAGCAGTCCATTAACACTGTCTTTGAGGAATCTGAGAAGGGCTTCTTTGGATCACATTGAGGCCTACGCTGATAAAGGAAATTTCATCCGTTCAAGACGTGAAAGAAGATTTCTGAGAAACTTCTTTCTCATCTGTGAGTTCATCTCACAGAGTTACAACCTCTGCCTCAAGAAGCAGTTTGCTAACACTCTTTTCGTGGAATCTGCAAAGTGATATTTGGGAGCCTATTGGGGCCCATGGTGATAAGGGAAATATCCTCACATAATAACTAAAGAGAAGCTTTCTGAGAAACTGCATTGCCATGTGTGAATGCAACTCACAGTGTTACGCCAGTGTTTTTTGGAGCCGTTTCTTAGGACTGTTTCCGTGGATTCCGAGAAGTGATATTTCAGATAGCTTTGAAGAATAGAAGGAGAAAGGAAATATCCTTCAAGAGAAAGCGGAACCAAGCTTTCTGAGAAACTGCTTTGTGATATGTGAATTCATTTCACAGTGTTCTATCACCCTTTCTCGGAGGAGTTTCCTAGCACTCATTTTGAGGAATCTCAGATGTGATGTCTTGGATATCATTAAATCGCATGCTGAATAAGGAACTATCCTCAGAGAAACCTGCAGAGAAGCCTTCTCAAAAACTTCTTTGTTGTGGGTGAATTCACCCCACAGATGTCCATCATTGTTTCCACTGAGAAACTTCCTAGCAGAATTTTCGCAGTATCTGCAATAGGACACACGGTGGCGCTCGAAGACCACAAATAACCTCGTCTTACTAAAGAAAGAAGCTTTCTGAGAAACCGCTTTGTGATGTGTGAATTCAACTCACTAAGTTGCAGCTGTATTTCGTGGGGCCGTGGCCTAGCCCTATTTGTGTGGAATCTGAGAACAGATATTCCCGATCCCTTTGAAAACAATGGGGCCAATGGAAACATCTTCAAATAAAAATGAGAAAGAAGCTTTCTGAGAAACTTCTTTCTGATCTGTGAGTTCATCTCACAGAGTTACAACCTCTGCCTCAAGAAGCAGTTTGCTAACACTCTTTTCGTGGAATCTGCAAAGTGATATTTGGGAGCCTATTGGGGCCCATGGTGATAAGGGAAATATCCTCACATAATAACTAAAGAGAAGCTTTCTGAGAAACTGCATTGCCATGTGTGAATGCAACTCACAGTGTTACGCCAGTGTTTTTTGGAGCCGTTTCTTAGGACTGTTTCCGTGGATTCCGAGAAGTGATATTTCAGATAGCTTTGAAGAATAGAAGGAGAAAGGAAATATCCTTCAAGAGAAAGCGGAACCAAGCTTTCTGAGAAACTGCTTTGTGATATGTGAATTCATTTCACAGTGTTCTCTCACCCTTTCTCGGAGGAGTTTCCTAGCACTCATTTTGAGGAATCTCAGATGTGATGTCTTGGATATCATTAAATCGCATGCTGAATAAGGAACTATCCTCAGAGAAACCTGCAGAGAAGCCTTCTCAAAAACTTCTTTGTTGTGGGTGAATTCACCCAACAGATGTCCATCATTGTTTCCACTGAGAAACTTCCTAGCAGAATTTTCGCAGTATCTGCAATAGGACACACGGTGGCGCTCGAAGACCACAAATAACCTCGTCTTACTAAAGAAAGAAGCTTTCTGAGAAACCGCTTTGTGATGTGTGAATTCAACTCACTAAGTTGCAGCTGTATTTCGTGGGGCCGTGGCCTAGCCTATTTGTGTGGAATCTGAGAACAGATATTCCCGATCCCTTTGAAAACAATGGGGCCAATGGAAACATCTTCAAATAAAAATGAGAAAGAAGCTTTCTGAGAAACTTCTTTCTGATCTGTGAGTTCATCTCACAGAGTTACAACCTCTGCCTCAAGAAGCAGTTTGCTAACACTCTTTTCGTGGAATCTGCAAAGTGATATTTGGGAGCCTATTGGGGCCCATGGTGATAAGGGAAATATCCTCACATAATAACTAAAGAGAAGCTTTCTGAGAAACTGCATTGCCATGTGTGAATGCAACTCACAGAGTTACACGTTTCTCTTCTGTGATCTGTTTGTTAGCACAGTTTTCTGGAAATCTGCAATTAGATACTTCATAGCGCAATGAACATTACAGTGACAAAGGAAATATCCACAGATGAAAACAAGAAAGAAGCTTTCTTAGAAACTTCTTGGTGATGTGTGAATTCATCTCACAGAGTTACACTTATGTTTCGTGGAGCAGTCCATTAACACTGTCTTTGAGCAATCTGAGAAGGGCTTCTTTGGATCACATTGAGGCCTACGCTGATAAAGGAAATTTCATCCGTTCAAAACGTGAAAGAAGCTTTCTGAGAAACTTCTTTCTGATCTGTGAGTTCATCTCACAGAGTTACAACCTCTGCCTCAAGAAGCAGTTTGCTAACACTCTTTTCGTGGAATCTGCAAAGTGATATTTGGGAGCCTATTGGGGCCCATGGTGATAAGGGAAATATCCTCACATAATAACTAAAGAGAAGCTTTCTGAGAAACTGCATTGCCATGTGTGAATGCAACTCACAGAGTTACACGTTTCTCTTCTGTGATCTGTTTGTTAGCACAGTTTTCTGGAAATCTGCAATTAGATACTTCATAGCGCAATGAACATTACAGTGACAAAGGAAATATCCACAGATGAAAACAAGAAAGAAGCTTTCTTAGAAACTTCTTGGTGATGTGTGAATTCATCTCACAGAGTTACACTTATGTTTCGTGGAGCAGTCCATTAACACTGTCTTTGAGGAATCTGAGAAGGGCTTCTTTGGATCACATTGAGGCCTACGCTGATAAAGGAAATTTCATCCGTTCAAGACGTGAAAGAAGATTTCTGAGAAACTTCTTTCTCATCTGTGAGTTCATCTCACAGAGTTACAACCTCTGCCTCAAGAAGCAGTTTGCTAACACTCTTTTCGTGGAATCTGCAAAGTGATATTTGGGAGCCTATTGGGGCCCATGGTGATAAGGGAAATATCCTCACATAATAACTAAAGAGAAGCTTTCTGAGAAACTGCATTGCCATGTGTGAATGCAACTCACAGTGTTACGCCAGTGTTTTTTGGAGCCGTTTCTTAGGACTGTTTCCGTGGATTCCGAGAAGTGATATTTCAGATAGCTTTGAAGAATAGAAGGAGAAAGGAAATATCCTTCAAGAGAAAGCGGAACCAAGCTTTCTGAGAAACTGCTTTGTGATATGTGAATTCATTTCACAGTGTTCTATCACCCTTTCTCGGAGGAGTTTCCTAGCACTCATTTTGAGGAATCTCAGATGTGATCTCTTGGATATCATTAAATCGCATGCTGAATAAGGAACTATCCTCAGAGAAACCTGCAGAGAAGCCTTCTCAAAAACTTCTTTGTTGTGGGTGAATTCACCCCACAGATGTCCATCATTGTTTCCACTGAGAAACTTCCTAGCAGAATTTTCGCAGTATCTGCAATAGGACACACGGTGGCGCTCGAAGACCACAAATAACCTCGTCTTACTAAAGAAAGAAGCTTTCTGAGAAACCGCTTTGTGATGTGTGAATTCAACTCACTAAGTTGCAGCTGTATTTCGTGGGGCCGTGGCCTAGCCCTATTTGTGTGGAATCTGAGAACAGATATTCCCGATCCCTTTGAAAACAATGGGGCCAATGGAAACATCTTCAAATAAAAATGAGAAAGAAGCTTTCTGAGAAACTTCTTTCTGATCTGTGAGTTCATCTCACAGAGTTACAACCTCTGCCTCAAGAAGCAGTTTGCTAACACTCTTTTCGTGGAATCTGCAAAGTGATATTTGGGAGCCTATTGGGGCCCATGGTGATAAGGGAAATATCCTCACATAATAACTAAAGAGAAGCTTTCTGAGAAACTGCATTGCCATGTGTGAATGCAACTCACAGAGTTACACGTTTCTCTTCTGTGATCTGTTTGTTAGCACAGTTTTCTGGAAATCTGCAATTAGATACTTCATAGCGCAAAGAACATTACAGTGACAAAGGAATATCCACAGAAGAAAACAAGAAAGAAGCTTTCTTAGAAACTTCTTGGTGATGTGTGAATTCATCTCACAGAGTTACACTTATGTTTCGTGGAGCAGTCCATTAACACTGTCTTTGAGGAATCTGAGAAGGGCTTCTTTGGATCACATTGAGGCCTACGCTGATAAAGGAAATTTCATCCGTTCAAAACGTGAAAGAAGCTTTCTGAGAAACTTCTTTCTGATCTGTGAGTTCATCTCACAGAGTTACAACCTCTGCCTCAAGAAGCAGTTTGCTAACACTCTTTTCGTGGAATCTGCAAAGTGATATTTGGGAGCCTATTGGGGCCCATGGTGATAAGGGAAATATCCTCACATAATAACTAAAGAGAAGCTTTCTGAGAAACTGCATTGCCATGTGTGAATGCAACTCACAGAGTTACACGTTTCTCTTCTGTGATCTGTTTGTTAGCACAGTTTTCTGGAAATCTGCAATTAGATACTTCATAGCGCAATGAACATTACAGTGACAAAGGAAATATCCACAGATGAAAACAAGAAAGAAGCTTTCTTAGAAACTTCTTGGTGATGTGTGAATTCATCTCACAGAGTTACACTTATGTTTCGTGGAGCAGTCCATTAACACTGTCTTTGAGGAATCTGAGAAGGGCTTCTTTGGATCACATTGAGGCCTACGCTGATAAAGGAAATTTCATCCGTTCAAGACGTGAAAGAAGATTTCTGAGAAACTTCTTTCTCATCTGTGAGTTCATCTCACAGAGTTACAACCTCTGCCTCAAGAAGCAGTTTGCTAACACTCTTTTCGTGGAATCTGCAAAGTGATATTTGGGAGCCTATTGGGGCCCATGGTGATAAAGGGAAATATCCTCACATAATAACTAAAGAGAAGCTTTCTGAGAAACTGCATTGCCATGTGTGAATGCAACTCACAGTGTTACGCCAGTGTTTTTTGGAGCCGTTTCTTAGGACTGTTTCCGTGGATTCCGAGAAGTGATATTTCAGATAGCTTTGAAGAATAGAAGGAGAAAGGAAATATCCTTCAAGAGAAAGAGGAACCAAAGCTTTCTGAGAAACTGCTTTGTGATATGTGAATTCATTTCACAGTGTTCTATCACCCTTTCTCGGAGGAGTTTCCTAGCACTCATTTTGAGGAATCTCAGATGTGATGTCTTGGATATCATTAAATCGCATGCTGAATAAGGAACTATCCTCAGAGAAACCTGCAGAGAAACCTTCTCAAAAACTTCTTTGTTGTGGGTGAATTCACCCCACAGATGTCCATCATTGTTTCCACTGAGAAACTTCCTAGCAGAATTTTCGCAGTATCTGCAATAGGACACACGGTGGCGCTCCGAAGACCACAAATAACCTCGTCTTACTAAAGAAAGAAGCTTTCTGAGAAACCGCTTTGTGATGTGTGAATTCAACTCACTAAGTTGCAGCTGTATTTCGTGGGGCCGTGGCCTAGCCCTATTTGTGTGGAATCTGAGAACAGATATTCCCGATCCCTTTGAAAACAATGGGGCCAATGGAAACATCTTCCAATAAAAATGAGAAAGAAGCTTTCTGAGAAACTTCTTTCTGATCTGTGAGTTCATCTCACAGAGTTACAACCTCTGCCTCAAGAAGCAGTTTGCTAACACTCTTTTCGTGGAATCTGCAAAGTGATATTTGGGAGCCTATTGGGGCCCATGGTGATAAGGGAAATATCCTCACATAATAACTAAAGAGAAGCTTTCTGAGAAACTGCATTGCCATGTGTGAATGCAACTCACAGAGTTACACGTTTCTCTTCTGTGATCTGTTTGTTAGCACAGTTTTCTGGAAATCTGCAATTAGATACTTCATAGCGCAAAGAACATTACAGTGACAAAGGAATATCCACAGAAGAAAACAAGAAAGAAGCTTTCTTAGAAACTTCTTGGTGATGTGTGAATTCATCTCACAGAGTTACACTTATGTTTCGTGGAGCAGTCCATTAACACTGTCTTTGAGGAATCTGAGAAGGGCTTCTTTGGATCACATTGAGGCCTACGCTGATAAAGGAAATTTCATCCGTTCAAAACGTGAAAGAAGCTTTCTGAGAAACTTCTTTCTGATCTGTGAGTTCATCTCACAGAGTTACAACCTCTGCCTCAAGAAGCAGTTTGCTAACACTCTTTTCGTGGAATCTGCAAAGTGATATTTGGGAGCCTATTGGGGCCCATGGTGATAAGGGAAATATCCTCACATAATAACTAAAGAGAAGCTTTCTGAGAAACTGCATTGCCATGTGTGAATGCAACTCACAGAGTTACACGTTTCTCTTCTGTGATCTGTTTGTTAGCACAGTTTTCTGGAAATCTGCAATTAGATACTTCATAGCGCAATGAACATTACAGTGACAAAGGAATATCCACAGATGAAAACAAGAAAGAAGCTTTCTTAGAAACTTCTTGGTGATGTGTGAATTCATCTCACAGAGTTACACTTATGTTTCGTGGAGCAGTCCATTAACACTGTCTTTGAGGAATCTGAGAAGGGCTTCTTTGGATCACATTGAGGCCTACGCTGATAAAGGAAATTTCATCCGTTCAAAACGTGAAAGAAGCTTTCTGAGAAACTTCTTTCTGATCTGTGAGTTCATCTCACAGAGTTACAACCTCTGCCTCAAGAAGCAGTTTGCTAACACTCTTTTCGTGGAATCTGCAAAGTGATATTTGGGAGCCTATTGGGGCCCATGGTGATAAGGGAAATATCCTCACATAATAACTAAAGAGAAGCTTTCTGAGAAACTGCATTGCCATGTGTGAATGCAACTCACAGAGTTACACGTTTCTCTTCTGTGATCTGTTTGTTAGCACAGTTTTCTGGAAATCTGCAATTAGATACTTCATAGCGCAATGAACATTACAGTGACAAAGGAAATATCCACAGATGAAAACAAGAAAGAAGCTTTCTTAGAAACTTCTTGGTGATGTGTGAATTCATCTCACAGAGTTACACTTATGTTTCGTGGAGCAGTCCATTAACACTGTCTTTGAGGAATCTGAGAAGGGCTTCTTTGGATCACATTGAGGCCTACGCTGATAAAGGAAATTTCATCCGTTCAAAACGTGAAAGAAGCTTTCTGAGAAACTTCTTTCTGATCTGTGAGTTCATCTCACAGAGTTACAACCTCTGCCTCAAGAAGCAGTTTGCTAACACTCTTTTCGTGGAATCTGCAAAGTGATATTTGGGAGCCTATTGGGGCCCATGGTGATAAGGGAAATATCCTCACATAATAACTAAAGAGAAGCTTTCTGAGAAACTGCATTGCCATGTGTGAATGCAACTCACAGAGTTACACGTTTCTCTTCTGTGATCTGTTTGTTAGCACAGTTTTCTGGAAATCTGCAATTAGATACTTCATAGCGCAATGAACATTACAGTGACAAAGGAAATATCCACAGATGAAAACAAGAAAGAAGCTTTCTTAGAAACTTCTTGGTGATGTGTGAATTCATCTCACAGAGTTACACTTATGTTTCGTGGAGCAGTCCATTAACACTGTCTTTGAGGAATCTGAGAAGGGATTCTTTGGATCACATTGAGGCCTACGCTGATAAAGGAAATTTCATCCGTTCAAAACGTGAAAGAAGCTTTCTGAGAAACTTCTTTCTGATCTGTGAGTTCATCTCACAGAGTTACAACCTCTGCCTCAAGAAGCAGTTTGCTAACACTCTTTTCGTGGAATCTGCAAAGTGATATTTGGGAGCCTATTGGGGCCCATGGTGATAAGGGAAATATCCTCACATAATAACTAAAGAGAAGCTTTCTGAGAAACTGCATTGCCATGTGTGAATGCAACTCACAGAGTTACACGTTTCTCTTCTGTGATCTGTTTGTTAGCACAGTTTTCTGGAAATCTGCAATTAGATACTTCATAGCGCAATGAACATTACAGTGACAAAGGAAATATCCACAGATGAAAACAAGAAAGAAGCTTTCTTAGAAACTTCTTGGTGATGTGTGAATTCATCTCACAGAGTTACACTTATGTTTCGTGGAGCAGTCCATTAACACTGTCTTTGAGGAATCTGAGAAGGGCTTCTTTGGATCACATTGAGGCCTACGCTGATAAAGGAAATTTCATCCGTTCAAAACGTGAAAGAAGCTTTCTGAGAAACTTCTTTCTGATCTGTGAGTTCATCTCACAGAGTTACAACCTCTGCCTCAAGAAGCAGTTTGCTAACACTCTTTTCGTGGAATCTGCAAAGTGATATTTGGGAGCCTATTGGGGCCCATGGTGATAAGGGAAATATTATCACATAATAACTAAAGAGAAGCTTTCTGAGAAACTGCATTGCCATGTGTGAATGCAACTCACAGAGTTACACGTTTCTCTTCTGTGATCTGTTTGTTAGCACAGTTTTCTGGAAATCTGCAATTAGATACTTCATAGCGCAATGAACATTACAGTGACAAAGGAAATATCCACAGATGAAAACAAGAAAGAAGCTTTCTTAGAAACTTCTTGGTGATGTGTGAATTCATCTCACAGAGTTACACTTATGTTTCGTGGAGCAGTCCATTAACACTGTCTTTGAGGAATCTGAGAAGGGCTTCTTTGGATCACATTGAGGCCTACGCTGATAAAGGAAATTTCATCCGTTCAAAACGTGAAAGAAGCTTTCTGAGAAACTTCTTTCTGATCTGTGAGTTCATCTCACAGAGTTACAACCTCTGCCTCAAGAAGCAGTTTGCTAACACTCTTTTCGTGGAATCTGCAAAGTGATATTTGGGAGCCTATTGGGGCCCATGGTGATAAGGGAAATATCCTCACATAATAACTAAAGAGAAGCTTTCTGAGAAACTGCATTGCCATGTGTGAATGCAACTCACAGAGTTACACGTTTCTCTTCTGTGATCTGTTTGTTAGCACAGTTTTCTGGAAATCTGCAATTAGATACTTCATAGCGCAATGAACATTACAGTGACAAAGGAAATATCCACAGATGAAAACAAGAAAGAAGCTTTCTTAGAAACTTCTTGGTGATGTGTGAATTCATCTCACAGAGTTACACTTATGTTTCGTGGAGCAGTCCATTAACACTGTCTTTGAGGAATCTGAGAAGGGCTTCTTTGGATCACATTGAGGCCTACGCTGATAAAGGAAATTTCATCCGTTCAAAACGTGAAAGAAGCTTTCTGAGAAACTTCTTTCTGATCTGTGAGTTCATCTCACAGAGTTACAACCTCTGCCTCAAGAAGCAGTTTGCTAACACTCTTTTCGTGGAATCTGCAAAGTGATATTTGGGAGCCTATTGGGGCCCATGGTGATAAGGGAAATATCCTCACATAATAACTAAAGAGAAGCTTTCTGAGAAACTGCATTGCCATGTGTGAATGCAACTCACAGAGTTACACGTTTCTCTTCTGTGATCTGTTTGTTAGCACAGTTTTCTGGAAATCTGCAATTAGATACTTCATAGCGCAATGAACATTACAGTGACAAAGGAAATATCCACAGATGAAAACAAGAAAGAAGCTTTCTTAGAAACTTCTTGGTGATGTGTGAATTCATCTCACAGAGTTACACTTATGTTTCGTGGAGCAGTCCATTAACACTGTCTTTGAGGAATCTGAGAAGGGCTTCTTTGGATCACATTGAGGCCTACGCTGATAAAGGAAATTTCATCCGTTCAAAACGTGAAAGAAGCTTTCTGAGAAACTTCTTTCTGATCTGTGAGTTCATCTCACAGAGTTACAACCTCTGCCTCAAGAAGCAGTTTGCTAACACTCTTTTCGTGGAATCTGCAAAGTGATATTTGGGAGCCTATTGGGGCCCATGGTGATAAAGGGAAATATCCTCACATAATAACTAAAGAGAAGCTTTCTGAGAAACTGCATTGCCATGTGTGAATGCAACTCACAGTGTTACGCCAGTGTTTTTTGGAGCCGTTTCTTAGGACTGTTTCCGTGGATTCCGAGAAGTGATATTTCAGATAGCATTGAAGAATAGAAGGAGAAAGGAAATATCCTTCAAGAGAAAGAGGAACCAAACTTTCTGAGAAACTGCTTTGTGATATGTGAATTCATTTCACAGTGTTCTATCACCCTTTCTCGGAGGAGTTTCCTAGCACTCATTTTGAGGAATCTCAGATGTGATGTCTTGGATATCATTAAATCGCATGCTGAATAAGGAACTATCCTCAGAGAAACCTGCAGAGAAGCCTTCTCAAAAACTTCTTTGTTGTGGGTGAATTCACCCCACAGATGTCCATCATTGTTTCCACTGAGAAACTTCCTAGCAGAATTTTCGCAGTATCTGCAATAGGACACACGGTGGCGCTCCAAGACCACAAATAACCTCGTCTTACTAAAGAAAGAAGCTTTCTGAGAAACCGCTTTGTGATGTGTGAATTCAACTCACTAAGTTGCAGCTGTATTTCGTGGGGCCGTGGCCTAGCCCTATTTGTGTGGAATCTGAGAACAGATATTCCCGATCCCTTTGAAAACAATGGGGCCAATGGAAACATCTTCCAATAAAAATGAGAAAGAAGCTTTCTGAGAAACTTCTTTCTGATCTGTGAGTTCATCTCACAGAGTTACAACCTCTGCCTCAAGAAGCAGTTTGCTAACACTCTTTTCGTGGAATCTGCAAAGTGATATTTGGGAGCCTATTGGGGCCCATGGTGATAAGGGAAATATCCTCACATAATAACTAAAGAGAAGCTTTCTGAGAAACTGCATTGCCATGTGTGAATGCAACTCACAGAGTTACACGTTTCTCTTCTGTGATCTGTTTGTTAGCACAGTTTTCTGGAAATCTGCAATTAGATACTTCATAGCGCAAAGAACATTACAGTGACAAAGGAATATCCACAGATGAAAACAAGAAAGAAGCTTTCTTAGAAACTTCTTGGTGATGTGTGAATTCATCTCACAGAGTTACACTTATGTTTCGTGGAGCAGTCCATTAACACTGTCTTTGAGGAATCTGAGAAGGGCTTCTTTGGATCACATTGAGGCCTACGCTGATAAAGGAAATTTCATCCGTTCAAAACGTGAAAGAAGCTTTCTGAGAAACTTCTTTCTGATCTGTGAGTTCATCTCACAGAGTTACAACCTCTGCCTCAAGAAGCAGTTTGCTAACACTCTTTTCGTGGAATCTGCAAAGTGATATTTGGGAGCCTATTGGGGCCCATGGTGATAAGGGAAATATCCTCACATAATAACTAAAGAGAAGCTTTCTGAGAAACTGCATTGCCATGTGTGAATGCAACTCACAGAGTTACACGTTTCTCTTCTGTGATCTGTTTGTTAGCACAGTTTTCTGGAAATCTGCAATTAGATACTTCATAGCGCAATGAACATTACAGTGACAAAGGAATATCCACAGATGAAAACAAGAAAGAAGCTTTCTTAGAAACTTCTTGGTGATGTGTGAATTCATCTCACAGAGTTACACTTATGTTTCGTGGAGCAGTCCATTAACACTGTCTTTGAGGAATCTGAGAAGGGCTTCTTTGGATCACATTGAGGCCTACGCTGATAAAGGAAATTTCATCCGTTCAAAACGTGAAAGAAGCTTTCTGAGAAACTTCTTTCTGATCTGTGAGTTCATCTCACAGAGTTACAACCTCTGCCTCAAGAAGCAGTTTGCTAACACTCTTTTCGTGGAATCTGCAAAGTGATATTTGGGAGCCTATTGGGGCCCATGGTGATAAGGGAAATATCCTCACATAATAACTAAAGAGAAGCTTTCTGAGAAACTGCATTGCCATGTGTGAATGCAACTCACAGAGTTACACGTTTCTCTTCTGTGATCTGTTTGTTAGCACAGTTTTCTGGAAATCTGCAATTAGATACTTCATAGCGCAATGAACATTACAGTGACAAAGGAAATATCCACAGATGAAAACAAGAAAGAAGCTTTCTTAGAAACTTCTTGGTGATGTGTGAATTCATCTCACAGAGTTACACTTATGTTTCGTGGAGCAGTCCATTAACACTGTCTTTGAGGAATCTGAGAAGGGCTTCTTTGGATCACATTGAGGCCTACGCTGATAAAGGAAATTTCATCCGTTCAAAACGTGAAAGAAGCTTTCTGAGAAACTTCTTTCTGATCTGTGAGTTCATCTCACAGAGTTACAACCTCTGCCTCAAGAAGCAGTTTGCTAACACTCTTTTCGTGGAATCTGCAAAGTGATATTTGGGAGCCTATTGGGGCCCATGGTGATAAGGGAAATATCCTCACATAATAACTAAAGAGAAGCTTTCTGAGAAACTGCATTGCCATGTGTGAATGCAACTCACAGAGTTACACGTTCTCTTCTGTGATCTGTTTGTTAGCACAGTTTTCTGGAAATCTGCAATTAGATACTTCATAGCGCAATGAACATTACAGTGACAAAGGAAATATCCACAGATGAAAACAAGAAAGAAGCTTTCTTAGAAACTTCTTGGTGATGTGTGAATTCATCTCACAGAGTTACACTTATGTTTCGTGGAGCAGTCCATTAACACTGTCTTTGAGGAATCTGAGAAGGGCTTCTTTGGATCACATTGAGGCCTACGCTGATAAAGGAAATTTCATCCGTTCAAAACGTGAAAGAAGCTTTCTGAGAAACTTCTTTCTGATCTGTGAGTTCATCTCACAGAGTTACAACCTCTGCCTCAAGAAGCAGTTTGCTAACACTCTTTTCGTGGAATCTGCAAAGTGATATTTGGGAGCCTATTGGGGCCCATGGTGATAAGGGAAATATCCTCACATAATAACTAAAGAGAAGCTTTCTGAGAAACTGCATTGCCATGTGTGAATGCAACTCACAGAGTTACACGTTTCTCTTCTGTGATCTGTTTGTTAGCACAGTTTTCTGGAAATCTGCAATTAGATACTTCATAGCGCAATGAACATTACAGTGACAAAGGAATATCCACAGATGAAAACAAGAAAGAAGCTTTCTTAGAAACTTCTTGGTGATGTGTGAATTCATCTCACAGAGTTACACTTATGTTTCGTGGAGCAGTCCATTAACACTGTCTTTGAGGAATCTGAGAAGGGCTTCTTTGGATCACATTGAGGCCTACGCTGATAAAGGAAATTTCATCCGTTCAAAACGTGAAAGAAGCTTTCTGAGAAACTTCTTTCTGATCTGTGAGTTCATCTCACAGAGTTACAACCTCTGCCTCAAGAAGCAGTTTGCTAACACTCTTTTCGTGGAATCTGCAAAGTGATATTTGCGAGCCTATTGGGGCCCATGGTGATAAGGGAAATATCCTCACATAATAACTAAAGAGAAGCTTTCTGAGAAACTGCATTGCCATGTGTGAATGCAACTCACAGAGTTACACGTTTCTCTTCTGTGATCTGTTTGTTAGCACAGTTTTCTGGAAATCTGCAATTAGATACTTCATAGCGCAATGAACATTACAGTGACAAAGGAAATATCCACAGATGAAAACAAGAAAGAAGCTTTCTTAGAAACTTCTTGGTGATGTGTGAATTCATCTCACAGAGTTACACTTATGTTTCGTGGAGCAGTCCATTAACACTGTCTTTGAGGAATCTGAGAAGGGCTTCTTTGGATCACATTGAGGCCTACGCTGATAAAGGAAATTTCATCCGTTCAAAACGTGAAAGAAGCTTTCTGAGAAACTTCTTTCTGATCTGTGAGTTCATCTCACAGAGTTACAACCTCTGCCTCAAGAAGCAGTTTGCTAACACTCTTTTCGTGGAATCTGCAAAGTGATATTTGGGAGCCTATTGGGGCCCATGGTGATAAGGGAAATATCCTCACATAATAACTAAAGAGAAGCTTTCTGAGAAACTGCATTGCCATGTGTGAATGCAACTCACAGAGTTACACGTTTCTCTTCTGTGATCTGTTTGTTAGCACAGTTTTCTGGAAATCTGCAATTAGATACTTCATAGCGCAATGAACATTACAGTGACAAAGGAAATATCACAGATGAAAACAAGAAAGAAGCTTTCTTAGAAACTTCTTGGTGATGTGTGAATTCATCTCACAGAGTTACACTTATGTTTCGTGGAGCAGTCCATTAACACTGTCTTTGAGGAATCTGAGAAGGGCTTCTTTGGATCACATTGAGGCCTACGCTGATAAAGGAAATTTCATCCGTTCAAAACGTGAAAGAAGCTTTCTGAGAAACTTCTTTCTGATCTGTGAGTTCATCTCACAGAGTTACAACCTCTGCCTCAAGAAGCAGTTTGCTAACACTCTTTTCGTGGAATCTGCAAAGTGATATTTGGGAGCCTATTGGGGCCCATGGTGATAAAGGAAATATCCTCACATAATAACTAAAGAGAAGCTTTCTGAGAAACTGCATTGCCATGTGTGAATGCAACTCACAGTGTTACGCCAGTGTTTTTTGGAGCCGTTTCTTAGGACTGTTTCCGTGGATTCCGAGAAGTGATATTTCAGATAGCATTGAAGAATAGAAGGAGAAAGGAAATATCCTTCAAGAGAAAGAGGAACCAAACTTTCTGAGAAACTGCTTTGTGATATGTGAATTCATTTCACAGTGTTCTATCACCCTTTCTCGGAGGAGTTTCCTAGCACTCATTTTGAGGAATCTCAGATGTGATGTCTTGGATATCATTAAATCGCATGCTGAATAAGGAACTATCCTCAGAGAAACCTGCAGAGAAGCCTTCTCAAAAACTTCTTTGTTGTGGGTGAATTCACCCCACAGATGTCCATCATTGTTTCCACTGAGAAACTTCCTAGCAGAATTTTCGCAGTATCTGCAATAGGACACACGGTGGCGCTCCAAGACCACAAATAACCTCGTCTTACTAAAGAAAGAAGCTTTCTGAGAAACCGCTTTGTGATGTGTGAATTCAACTCACTAAGTTGCAGCTGTATTTCGTGGGGCCGTGGCCTAGCCCTATTTGTGTGGAATCTGAGAACAGATATTCCCGATCCCTTTGAAAACAATGGGGCCAATGGAAACATCTTCCAATAAAAATGAGAAAGAAGCTTTCTGAGAAACTTCTTTCTGATCTGTGAGTTCATCTCACAGAGTTACAACCTCTGCCTCAAGAAGCAGTTTGCTAACACTCTTTTCGTGGAATCTGCAAAGTGATATTTGGGAGCCTATTGGGGCCCATGGTGATAAGGGAAATATCCTCACATAATAACTAAAGAGAAGCTTTCTGAGAAACTGCATTGCCATGTGTGAATGCAACTCACAGAGTTACACGTTTCTCTTCTGTGATCTGTTTGTTAGCACAGTTTTCTGGAAATCTGCAATTAGATACTTCATAGCGCAATGAACATTACAGTGACAAAGGAATATCCACAGATGAAAACAAGAAAGAAGCTTTCTTAGAAACTTCTTGGTGATGTGTGAATTCATCTCACAGAGTTACACTTATGTTTCGTGGAGCAGTCCATTAACACTGTCTTTGAGGAATCTGAGAAGGGCTTCTTTGGATCACATTGAGGCCTACGCTGATAAAGGAAATTTCATCCGTTCAAAACGTGAAAGAAGCTTTCTGAGAAACTTCTTTCTGATCTGTGAGTTCATCTCACAGAGTTACAACCTCTGCCTCAAGAAGCAGTTTGCTAACACTCTTTTCGTGGAATCTGCAAAGTGATATTTGGGAGCCTATTGGGGCCCATGGTGATAAGGGAAATATCCTCACATAATAACTAAAGAGAAGCTTTCTGAGAAACTGCATTGCCATGTGTGAATGCAACTCACAGAGTTACACGTTTCTCTTCTGTGATCTGTTTGTTAGCACAGTTTTCTGGAAATCTGCAATTAGATACTTCATAGCGCAATGAACATTACAGTGACAAAGGAAATATCCACAGATGAAAACAAGAAAGAAGCTTTCTTAGAAACTTCTTGGTGATGTGTGAATTCATCTCACAGAGTTACACTTATGTTTCGTGGAGCAGTCCATTAACACTGTCTTTGAGGAATCTGAGAAGGGCTTCTTTGGATCACATTGAGGCCTACGCTGATAAAGGAAATTTCATCCGTTCAAAACGTGAAAGAAGCTTTCTGAGAAACTTCTTTCTGATCTGTGAGTTCATCTCACAGAGTTACAACCTCTGCCTCAAGAAGCAGTTTGCTAACACTCTTTTCGTGGAATCTGCAAAGTGATATTTGGGAGCCTATTGGGGCCCATGGTGATAAGGGAAATATCCTCACATAATAACTAAAGAGAAGCTTTCTGAGAAACTGCATTGCCATGTGTGAATGCAACTCACAGTGTTACGCCAGTGTTTTTTGGAGCCGTTTCTTAGGACTGTTTCCGTGGATTCCGAGAAGTGATATTTCAGATAGCATTGAAGAATAGAAGGAGAAAGGAAATATCCTTCAAGAGAAAGAGGAACCAAGCTTTCTGAGAAACTGCTTTGTGATATGTGAATTCATTTCACAGTGTTCTATCACCCTTTCTCGGAGGAGTTTCCTAGCACTCATTTTGAGGAATCTCAGATGTGATGTCTTGGATATCATTAAATCGCATGCTGAATAAGGAACTATCCTCAGAGAAACCTGCAGAGAAGCCTTCTCAAAAACTTCTTTGTTGTGGGTGAATTCACCCCACAGATGTCCATCATTGTTTCCACTGAGAAACTTCCTAGCAGAATTTTCGCAGTATCTGCAATAGGACACACGGTGGCGCTCCAAGACCACAAATAACCTCGTCTTACTAAAGAAAGAAGCTTTCTGAGAAACCGCTTTGTGATGTGTGAATTCAACTCACTAAGTTGCAGCTGTATTTCGTGGGGCCGTGGCCTAGCCCTATTTGTGTGGAATCTGAGAACAGATATTCCCGATCCCTTTGAAAACAATGGGGCCAATGGAAACATCTTCCAATAAAAATGAGAAAGAAGCTTTCTGAGAAACTTCTTTCTGATCTGTGAGTTCATCTCACAGAGTTACAACCTCTGCCTCAAGAAGCAGTTTGCTAACACTCTTTTCGTGGAATCTGCAAAGTGATATTTGGGAGCCTATTGGGGCCCATGGTGATAAGGGAAATATCCTCACATAATAACTAAAGAGAAGCTTTCTGAGAAACTGCATTGCCATGTGTGAATGCAACTCACAGAGTTACACGTTTCTCTTCTGTGATCTGTTTGTTAGCACAGTTTTCTGGAAATCTGCAATTAGATACTTCATAGCGCAAAGAACATTACAGTGACAAAGGAATATCCACAGAAGAAAACAAGAAAGAAGCTTTCTTAGAAACTTCTTGGTGATGTGTGAATTCATCTCACAGAGTTACACTTATGTTTCGTGGAGCAGTCCATTAACACTGTCTTTGAGGAATCTGAGAAGGGCTTCTTTGGATCACATTGAGGCCTACGCTGATAAAGGAAATTTCATCCGTTCAAAACGTGAAAGAAGCTTTCTGAGAAACTTCTTTCTGATCTGTGAGTTCATCTCACAGAGTTACAACCTCTGCCTCAAGAAGCAGTTTGCTAACACTCTTTTCGTGGAATCTGCAAAGTGATATTTGGGAGCCTATTGGGGCCCATGGTGATAAGGGAAATATCCTCACATAATAACTAAAGAGAAGCTTTCTGAGAAACTGCATTGCCATGTGTGAATGCAACTCACAGAGTTACACGTTTCTCTTCTGTGATCTGTTTGTTAGCACAGTTTTCTGGAAATCTGCAATTAGATACTTCATAGCGCAATGAACATTACAGTGACAAAGGAAATATCCACAGATGAAAACAAGAAAGAAGCTTTCTTAGAAACTTCTTGGTGATGTGTGAATTCATCTCACAGAGTTACACTTATGTTTCGTGGAGCAGTCCATTAACACTGTCTTTGAGGAATCTGAGAAGGGCTTCTTTGGATCACATTGAGGCCTACGCTGATAAAGGAAATTTCATCCGTTCAAAACGTGAAAGAAGCTTTCTGAGAAACTTCTTTCTGATCTGTGAGTTCATCTCACAGAGTTACAACCTCTGCCTCAAGAAGCAGTTTGCTAACACTCTTTTCGTGGAATCTGCAAAGTGATATTTGGGAGCCTATTGGGGCCCATGGTGATAAGGAAATATCCTCACATAATAACTAAAGAGAAGCTTTCTGAGAAACTGCATTGCCATGTGTGAATGCAACTCACAGTGTTACGCCAGTGTTTTTTGGAGCCGTTTCTTAGGACTGTTTCCGTGGATTCCGAGAAGTGATATTTCAGATAGCATTGAAGAATAGAAGGAGAAAGGAAATATCCTTCAAGAGAAAGAGGAACCAAACTTTCTGAGAAACTGCTTTGTGATATGTGAATTCATTTCACAGTGTTCTATCACCCTTTCTCGGAGGAGTTTCCTAGCACTCATTTTGAGGAATCTCAGATGTGATGTCTTGGATATCATTAAATCGCATGCTGAATAAGGAACTATCCTCAGAGAAACCTGCAGAGAAGCCTTCTCAAAAACTTCTTTGTTGTGGGTGAATTCACCCCACAGATGTCCATCATTGTTTCCACTGAGAAACTTCCTAGCAGAATTTTCGCAGTATCTGCAATAGGACACACGGTGGCGCTCCAAGACCACAAATAACCTCGTCTTACTAAAGAAAGAAGCTTTCTGAGAAACCGCTTTGTGATGTGTGAATTCAACTCACTAAGTTGCAGCTGTATTTCGTGGGGCCGTGGCCTAGCCCTATTTGTGTGGAATCTGAGAACAGATATTCCCGATCCCTTTGAAAACAATGGGGCCAATGGAAACATCTTCCAATAAAAATGAGAAAGAAGCTTTCTGAGAAACTTCTTTCTGATCTGTGAGTTCATCTCACAGAGTTACAACCTCTGCCTCAAGAAGCAGTTTGCTAACACTCTTTTCGTGGAATCTGCAAAGTGATATTTGGGAGCCTATTGGGGCCCATGGTGATAAGGGAAATATCCTCACATAATAACTAAAGAGAAGCTTTCTGAGAAACTGCATTGCCATGTGTGAATGCAACTCACAGAGTTACACGTTTCTCTTCTGTGATCTGTTTGTTAGCACAGTTTTCTGGAAATCTGCAATTAGATACTTCATAGCGCAAAGAACATTACAGTGACAAAGGAATATCCACAGATGAAAACAAGAAAGAAGCTTTCTTAGAAACTTCTTGGTGATGTGTGAATTCATCTCACAGAGTTACACTTATGTTTCGTGGAGCAGTCCATTAACACTGTCTTTGAGGAATCTGAGAAGGGCTTCTTTGGATCACATTGAGGCCTACGCTGATAAAGGAAATTTCATCCGTTCAAAACGTGAAAGAAGCTTTCTGAGAAACTTCTTTCTGATCTGTGAGTTCATCTCACAGAGTTACAACCTCTGCCTCAAGAAGCAGTTTGCTAACACTCTTTTCGTGGAATCTGCAAAGTGATATTTGGGAGCCTATTGGGGCCCATGGTGATAAGGGAAATATCCTCACATAATAACTAAAGAGAAGCTTTCTGAGAAACTGCATTGCCATGTGTGAATGCAACTCACAGAGTTACACGTTTCTCTTCTGTGATCTGTTTGTTAGCACAGTTTTCTGGAAATCTGCAATTAGATACTTCATAGCGCAATGAACATTACAGTGACAAAGGAAATATCCACAGATGAAAACAAGAAAGAAGCTTTCTTAGAAACTTCTTGGTGATGTGTGAATTCATCTCACAGAGTTACACTTATGTTTCGTGGAGCAGTCCATTAACACTGTCTTTGAGGAATCTGAGAAGGGCTTCTTTGGATCACATTGAGGCCTACGCTGATAAAGGAAATTTCATCCGTTCAAAACGTGAAAGAAGCTTTCTGAGAAACTTCTTTCTGATCTGTGAGTTCATCTCACAGAGTTACAACCTCTGCCTCAAGAAGCAGTTTGCTAACACTCTTTTCGTGGAATCTGCAAAGTGATATTTGGGAGCCTATTGGGGCCCATGGTGATAAAGGAAATATCCTCACATAATAACTAAAGAGAAGCTTTCTGAGAAACTGCATTGCCATGTGTGAATGCAACTCACAGTGTTACGCCAGTGTTTTTTGGAGCCGTTTCTTAGGACTGTTTCCGTGGATTCCGAGAAGTGATATTTCAGATAGCATTGAAGAATAGAAGGAGAAAGGAAATATCCTTCAAGAGAAAGAGGAACCAAACTTTCTGAGAAACTGCTTTGTGATATGTGAATTCATTTCACAGTGTTCTATCACCCTTTCTCGGAGGAGTTTCCTAGCACTCATTTTGAGGAATCTCAGATGTGATGTCTTGGATATCATTAAATCGCATGCTGAATAAGGAACTATCCTCAGAGAAACCTGCAGAGAAGCCTTCTCAAAAACTTCTTTGTTGTGGGTGAATTCACCCCACAGATGTCCATCATTGTTTCCACTGAGAAACTTCCTAGCAGAATTTTCGCAGTATCTGCAATAGGACACACGGTGGCGCTCCAAGACCACAAATAACCTCGTCTTACTAAAGAAAGAAGCTTTCTGAGAAACCGCTTTGTGATGTGTGAATTCAACTCACTAAGTTGCAGCTGTATTTCGTGGGGCCGTGGCCTAGCCCTATTTGTGTGGAATCTGAGAACAGATATTCCCGATCCCTTTGAAAACAATGGGGCCAATGGAAACATCTTCCAATAAAAATGAGAAAGAAGCTTTCTGAGAAACTTCTTTCTGATCTGTGAGTTCATCTCACAGAGTTACAACCTCTGCCTCAAGAAGCAGTTTGCTAACACTCTTTTCGTGGAATCTGCAAAGTGATATTTGGGAGCCTATTGGGGCCCATGGTGATAAGGGAAATATCCTCACATAATAACTAAAGAGAAGCTTTCTGAGAAACTGCATTGCCATGTGTGAATGCAACTCACAGAGTTACACGTTTCTCTTCTGTGATCTGTTTGTTAGCACAGTTTTCTGGAAATCTGCAATTAGATACTTCATAGCGCAATGAACATTACAGTGACAAAGGAAATATCCACAGATGAAAACAAGAAAGAAGCTTTCTTAGAAACTTCTTGGTGATGTGTGAATTCATCTCACAGAGTTACACTTATGTTTCGTGGAGCAGTCCATTAACACTGTCTTTGAGGAATCTGAGAAGGGCTTCTTTGGATCACATTGAGGCCTACGCTGATAAAGGAAATTTCATCCGTTCAAAACGTGAAAGAAGCTTTCTGAGAAACTTCTTTCTGATCTGTGAGTTCATCTCACAGAGTTACAACCTCTGCCTCAAGAAGCAGTTTGCTAACACTCTTTTCGTGGAATCTGCAAAGTGATATTTGGGAGCCTATTGGGGCCCATGGTGATAAGGGAAATATCCTCACATAATAACTAAAGAGAAGCTTTCTGAGAAACTGCATTGCCATGTGTGAATGCAACTCACAGAGTTACACGTTTCTCTTCTGTGATCTGTTTGTTAGCACAGTTTTCTGGAAATCTGCAATTAGATACTTCATAGCGCAATGAACATTACAGTGACAAAGGAAATATCCACAGATGAAAACAAGAAAGAAGCTTTCTTAGAAACTTCTTGGTGATGTGTGAATTCATCTCACAGAGTTACACTTATGTTTCGTGGAGCAGTCCATTAACACTGTCTTTGAGGAATCTGAGAAGGGCTTCTTTGGATCACATTGAGGCCTACGCTGATAAAGGAAATTTCATCCGTTCAAAACGTGAAAGAAGCTTTCTGAGAAACTTCTTTCTGATCTGTGAGTTCATCTCACAGAGTTACAACCTCTGCCTCAAGAAGCAGTTTGCTAACACTCTTTTCGTGGAATCTGCAAAGTGATATTTGGGAGCCTATTGGGGCCCATGGTGATAAAGGAAATATCCTCACATAATAACTAAAGAGAAGCTTTCTGAGAAACTGCATTGCCATGTGTGAATGCAACTCACAGTGTTACGCCAGTGTTTTTTGGAGCCGTTTCTTAGGACTGTTTCCGTGGATTCCGAGAAGTGATATTTCAGATAGCATTGAAGAATAGAAGGAGAAAGGAAATATCCTTCAAGAGAAAGAGGAACCAAACTTTCTGAGAAACTGCTTTGTGATATGTGAATTCATTTCACAGTGTTCTATCACCCTTTCTCGGAGGAGTTTCCTAGCACTCATTTTGAGGAATCTCAGATGTGATGTCTTGGATATCATTAAATCGCATGCTGAATAAGGAACTATCCTCAGAGAAACCTGCAGAGAAGCCTTCTCAAAAACTTCTTTGTTGTGGGTGAATTCACCCCACAGATGTCCATCATTGTTTCCACTGAGAAACTTCCTAGCAGAATTTTCGCAGTATCTGCAATAGGACACACGGTGGCGCTCCAAGACCACAAATAACCTCGTCTTACTAAAGAAAGAAGCTTTCTGAGAAACCGCTTTGTGATGTGTGAATTCAACTCACTAAGTTGCAGCTGTATTTCGTGGGGCCGTGGCCTAGCCCTATTTGTGTGGAATCTGAGAACAGATATTCCCGATCCCTTTGAAAACAATGGGGCCAATGGAAACATCTTCCAATAAAAATGAGAAAGAAGCTTTCTGAGAAACTTCTTTCTGATCTGTGAGTTCATCTCACAGAGTTACAACCTCTGCCTCAAGAAGCAGTTTGCTAACACTCTTTTCGTGGAATCTGCAAAGTGATATTTGGGAGCCTATTGGGGCCCATGGTGATAAGGGAAATATCCTCACATAATAACTAAAGAGAAGCTTTCTGAGAAACTGCATTGCCATGTGTGAATGCAACTCACAGAGTTACACGTTTCTCTTCTGTGATCTGTTTGTTAGCACAGTTTTCTGGAAATCTGCAATTAGATACTTCATAGCGCAATGAACATTACAGTGACAAAGGAAATATCCACAGATGAAAACAAGAAAGAAGCTTTCTTAGAAACTTCTTGGTGATGTGTGAATTCATCTCACAGAGTTACACTTATGTTTCGTGGAGCAGTCCATTAACACTGTCTTTGAGGAATCTGAGAAGGGCTTCTTTGGATCACATTGAGGCCTACGCTGATAAAGGAAATTTCATCCGTTCAAAACGTGAAAGAAGCTTTCTGAGAAACTTCTTTCTGATCTGTGAGTTCATCTCACAGAGTTACAACCTCTGCCTCAAGAAGCAGTTTGCTAACACTCTTTTCGTGGAATCTGCAAAGTGATATTTGGGAGCCTATTGGGGCCCATGGTGATAAGGGAAATATCCTCACATAATAACTAAAGAGAAGCTTTCTGAGAAACTGCATTGCCATGTGTGAATGCAACTCACAGAGTTACACGTTTCTCTTCTGTGATCTGTTTGTTAGCACAGTTTTCTGGAAATCTGCAATTAGATACTTCATAGCGCAATGAACATTACAGTGACAAAGGAAATATCCACAGATGAAAACAAGAAAGAAGCTTTCTTAGAAACTTCTTGGTGATGTGTGAATTCATCTCACAGAGTTACACTTATGTTTCGTGGAGCAGTCCATTAACACTGTCTTTGAGGAATCTGAGAAGGGCTTCTTTGGATCACATTGAGGCCTACGCTGATAAAGGAAATTTCATCCGTTCAAAACGTGAAAGAAGCTTTCTGAGAAACTTCTTTCTGATCTGTGAGTTCATCTCACAGAGTTACAACCTCTGCCTCAAGAAGCAGTTTGCTAACACTCTTTTCGTGGAATCTGCAAAGTGATATTTGGGAGCCTATTGGGGCCCATGGTGATAAGGAAATATCCTCACATAATAACTAAAGAGAAGCTTTCTGAGAAACTGCATTGCCATGTGTGAATGCAACTCACAGTGTTACGCCAGTGTTTTTTGGAGCCGTTTCTTAGGACTGTTTCCGTGGATTCCGAGAAGTGATATTTCAGATAGCATTGAAGAATAGAAGGAGAAAGGAAATATCCTTCAAGAGAAAGAGGAACCAAACTTTCTGAGAAACTGCTTTGTGATATGTGAATTCATTTCACAGTGTTCTATCACCCTTTCTCGGAGGAGTTTCCTAGCACTCATTTTGAGGAATCTCAGATGTGATGTCTTGGATATCATTAAATCGCATGCTGAATAAGGAACTATCCTCAGAGAAACCTGCAGAGAAGCCTTCTCAAAAACTTCTTTGTTGTGGGTGAATTCACCCCACAGATGTCCATCATTGTTTCCACTGAGAAACTTCCTAGCAGAATTTTCGCAGTATCTGCAATAGGACACACGGTGGCGCTCCAAGACCACAAATAACCTCGTCTTACTAAAGAAAGAAGCTTTCTGAGAAACCGCTTTGTGATGTGTGAATTCAACTCACTAAGTTGCAGCTGTATTTCGTGGGGCCGTGGCCTAGCCCTATTTGTGTGGAATCTGAGAACAGATATTCCCGATCCCTTTGAAAACAATGGGGCCAATGGAAACATCTTCCAATAAAAATGAGAAAGAAGCTTTCTGAGAAACTTCTTTCTGATCTGTGAGTTCATCTCACAGAGTTACAACCTCTGCCTCAAGAAGCAGTTTGCTAACACTCTTTTCGTGGAATCTGCAAAGTGATATTTGGGAGCCTATTGGGGCCCATGGTGATAAGGGAAATATCCTCACATAATAACTAAAGAGAAGCTTTCTGAGAAACTGCATTGCCATGTGTGAATGCAACTCACAGAGTTACACGTTTCTCTTCTGTGATCTGTTTGTTAGCACAGTTTTCTGGAAATCTGCAATTAGATACTTCATAGCGCAAAGAACATTACAGTGACAAAGGAATATCCACAGATGAAAACAAGAAAGAAGCTTTCTTAGAAACTTCTTGGTGATGTGTGAATTCATCTCACAGAGTTACACTTATGTTTCGTGGAGCAGTCCATTAACACTGTCTTTGAGGAATCTGAGAAGGGCTTCTTTGGATCACATTGAGGCCTACGCTGATAAAGGAAATTTCATCCGTTCAAAACGTGAAAGAAGCTTTCTGAGAAACTTCTTTCTGATCTGTGAGTTCATCTCACAGAGTTACAACCTCTGCCTCAAGAAGCAGTTTGCTAACACTCTTTTCGTGGAATCTGCAAAGTGATATTTGGGAGCCTATTGGGGCCCATGGTGATAAGGGAAATATCCTCACATAATAACTAAAGAGAAGCTTTCTGAGAAACTGCATTGCCATGTGTGAATGCAACTCACAGAGTTACACGTTTCTCTTCTGTGATCTGTTTGTTAGCACAGTTTTCTGGAAATCTGCAATTAGATACTTCATAGCGCAATGAACATTACAGTGACAAAGGAAATATCCACAGATGAAAACAAGAAAGAAGCTTTCTTAGAAACTTCTTGGTGATGTGTGAATTCATCTCACAGAGTTACACTTATGTTTCGTGGAGCAGTCCATTAACACTGTCTTTGAGGAATCTGAGAAGGGCTTCTTTGGATCACATTGAGGCCTACGCTGATAAAGGAAATTTCATCCGTTCAAAACGTGAAAGAAGCTTTCTGAGAAACTTCTTTCTGATCTGTGAGTTCATCTCACAGAGTTACAACCTCTGCCTCAAGAAGCAGTTTGCTAACACTCTTTTCGTGGAATCTGCAAAGTGATATTTGGGAGCCTATTGGGGCCCATGGTGATAAGGGAAATATCCTCACATAATAACTAAAGAGAAGCTTTCTGAGAAACTGCATTGCCATGTGTGAATGCAACTCACAGAGTTACACGTTTCTCTTCTGTGATCTGTTTGTTAGCACAGTTTTCTGGAAATCTGCAATTAGATACTTCATAGCGCAATGAACATTACAGTGACAAAGGAAATATCCACAGATGAAAACAAGAAAGAAGCTTTCTTAGAAACTTCTTGGTGATGTGTGAATTCATCTCACAGAGTTACACTTATGTTTCGTGGAGCAGTCCATTAACACTGTCTTTGAGGAATCTGAGAAGGGCTTCTTTGGATCACATTGAGGCCTACGCTGATAAAGGAAATTTCATCCGTTCAAAACGTGAAAGAAGCTTTCTGAGAAACTTCTTTCTGATCTGTGAGTTCATCTCACAGAGTTACAACCTCTGCCTCAAGAAGCAGTTTGCTAACACTCTTTTCGTGGAATCTGCAAAGTGATATTTGGGAGCCTATTGGGGCCCATGGTGATAAGGGAAATATCCTCACATAATAACTAAAGAGAAGCTTTCTGAGAAACTGCATTGCCATGTGTGAATGCAACTCACAGAGTTACACGTTTCTCTTCTGTGATCTGTTTGTTAGCACAGTTTTCTGGAAATCTGCAATTAGATACTTCATAGCGCAATGAACATTACAGTGACAAAGGAAATATCCACAGATGAAAACAAGAAAGAAGCTTTCTTAGAAACTTCTTGGTGATGTGTGAATTCATCTCACAGAGTTACACTTATGTTTCGTGGAGCAGTCCATTAACACTGTCTTTGAGGAATCTGAGAAGGGCTTCTTTGGATCACATTGAGGCCTACGCTGATAAAGGAAATTTCATCCGTTCAAACGTGAAAGAAGCTTTCTGAGAAACTTCTTTCTGATCTGTGAGTTCATCTCACAGAGTTACAACCTCTGCCTCAAGAAGCAGTTTGCTAACACTCTTTTCGTGGAATCTGCAAAGTGATATTTGGGAGCCTATTGGGGCCCATGGTGATAAGGGAAATATCCTCACATAATAACTAAAGAGAAGCTTTCTGAGAAACTGCATTGCCATGTGTGAATGCAACTCACAGAGTTACACGTTTCTCTTCTGTGATCTGTTTGTTAGCACAGTTTTCTGGAAATCTGCAATTAGATACTTCATAGCGCAATGAACATTACAGTGACAAAGGAATATCCACAGATGAAAACAAGAAAGAAGCTTTCTTAGAAACTTCTTGGTGATGTGTGAATTCATCTCACAGAGTTACACTTATGTTTCGTGGAGCAGTCCATTAACACTGTCTTTGAGGAATCTGAGAAGGGCTTCTTTGGATCACATTGAGGCCTACGCTGATAAAGGAAATTTCATCCGTTCAAAACGTGAAAGAAGCTTTCTGAGAAACTTCTTTCTGATCTGTGAGTTCATCTCACAGAGTTACAACCTCTGCCTCAAGAAGCAGTTTGCTAACACTCTTTTCGTGGAATCTGCAAAGTGATATTTGGGAGCCTATTGGGGCCCATGGTGATAAGGGAAATATCCTCACATAATAACTAAAGAGAAGCTTTCTGAGAAACTGCATTGCCATGTGTGAATGCAACTCACAGAGTTACACGTTTCTCTTCTGTGATCTGTTTGTTAGCACAGTTTTCTGGAAATCTGCAATTAGATACTTCATAGCGCAATGAACATTACAGTGACAAAGGAAATATCCACAGATGAAAACAAGAAAGAAGCTTTCTTAGAAACTTCTTGGTGATGTGTGAATTCATCTCACAGAGTTACACTTATGTTTCGTGGAGCAGTCCATTAACACTGTCTTTGAGGAATCTGAGAAGGGCTTCTTTGGATCACATTGAGGCCTACGCTGATAAAGGAAATTTCATCCGTTCAAAACGTGAAAGAAGCTTTCTGAGAAACTTCTTTCTGATCTGTGAGTTCATCTCACAGAGTTACAACCTCTGCCTCAAGAAGCAGTTTGCTAACACTCTTTTCGTGGAATCTGCAAAGTGATATTTGGGAGCCTATTGGGGCCCATGGTGATAAGGGAAATATCCTCACATAATAACTAAAGAGAAGCTTTCTGAGAAACTGCATTGCCATGTGTGAATGCAACTCACAGAGTTACACGTTTCTCTTCTGTGATCTGTTTGTTAGCACAGTTTTCTGGAAATCTGCAATTAGATACTTCATAGCGCAATGAACATTACAGTGACAAAGGAAATATCCACAGATGAAAACAAGAAAGAAGCTTTCTTAGAAACTTCTTGGTGATGTGTGAATTCATCTCACAGAGTTACACTTATGTTTCGTGGAGCAGTCCATTAACACTGTCTTTGAGGAATCTGAGAAGGGCTTCTTTGGATCACATTGAGGCCTACGCTGATAAAGGAAATTTCATCCGTTCAAAACGTGAAAGAAGCTTTCTGAGAAACTTCTTTCTGATCTGTGAGTTCATCTCACAGAGTTACAACCTCTGCCTCAAGAAGCAGTTTGCTAACACTCTTTTCGTGGAATCTGCAAAGTGATATTTGGGAGCCTATTGGGGCCCATGGTGATAAAGGAAATATCCTCACATAATAACTAAAGAGAAGCTTTCTGAGAAACTGCATTGCCATGTGTGAATGCAACTCACAGTGTTACGCCAGTGTTTTTTGGAGCCGTTTCTTAGGACTGTTTCCGTGGATTCCGAGAAGTGATATTTCAGATAGCTTTGAAGAATAGAAGGAGAAAGGAAATATCCTTCAAGAGAAAGAGGAACCAAACTTTCTGAGAAACTGCTTTGTGATATGTGAATTCATTTCACAGTGTTCTATCACCCTTTCTCGGAGGAGTTTCCTAGCACTCATTTTGAGGAATCTCAGATGTGATGTCTTGGATATCATTAAATCGCATGCTGAATAAGGAACTATCCTCAGAGAAACCTGCAGAGAAGCCTTCTCAAAAACTTCTTTGTTGTGGGTGAATTCACCCCACAGATGTCCATCATTGTTTCCACTGAGAAACTTCCTAGCAGAATTTTCGCAGTATCTGCAATAGGACACACGGTGGCGCTCCAAGACCACAAATAACCTCGTCTTACTAAAGAAAGAAGCTTTCTGAGAAACCGCTTTGTGATGTGTGAATTCAACTCACTAAGTTGCAGCTGTATTTCGTGGGGCCGTGGCCTAGCCCTATTTGTGTGGAATCTGAGAACAGATATTCCCGATCCCTTTGAAAACAATGGGGCCAATGGAAACATCTTCCAATAAAAATGAGAAAGAAGCTTTCTGAGAAACTTCTTTCTGATCTGTGAGTTCATCTCACAGAGTTACAACCTCTGCCTCAAGAAGCAGTTTGCTAACACTCTTTTCGTGGAATCTGCAAAGTGATATTTGGGAGCCTATTGGGGCCCATGGTGATAAGGGAAATATCCTCACATAATAACTAAAGAGAAGCTTTCTGAGAAACTGCATTGCCATGTGTGAATGCAACTCACAGAGTTACACGTTTCTCTTCTGTGATCTGTTTGTTAGCACAGTTTTCTGGAAATCTGCAATTAGATACTTCATAGCGCAAAGAACATTACAGTGACAAAGGAATATCCACAGAAGAAAACAAGAAAGAAGCTTTCTTAGAAACTTCTTGGTGATGTGTGAATTCATCTCACAGAGTTACACTTATGTTTCGTGGAGCAGTCCATTAACACTGTCTTTGAGGAATCTGAGAAGGGCTTCTTTGGATCACATTGAGGCCTACGCTGATAAAGGAAATTTCATCCGTTCAAAACGTGAAAGAAGCTTTCTGAGAAACTTCTTTCTGATCTGTGAGTTCATCTCACAGAGTTACAACCTCTGCCTCAAGAAGCAGTTTGCTAACACTCTTTTCGTGGAATCTGCAAAGTGATATTTGGGAGCCTATTGGGGCCCATGGTGATAAGGGAAATATCCTCACATAATAACTAAAGAGAAGCTTTCTGAGAAACTGCATTGCCATGTGTGAATGCAACTCACAGAGTTACACGTTTCTCTTCTGTGATCTGTTTGTTAGCACAGTTTTCTGGAAATCTGCAATTAGATACTTCATAGCGCAATGAACATTACAGTGACAAAGGAAATATCCACAGATGAAAACAAGAAAGAAGCTTTCTTAGAAACTTCTTGGTGATGTGTGAATTCATCTCACAGAGTTACACTTATGTTTCGTGGAGCAGTCCATTAACACTGTCTTTGAGGAATCTGAGAAGGGCTTCTTTGGATCACATTGAGGCCTACGCTGATAAAGGAAATTTCATCCGTTCAAAACGTGAAAGAAGCTTTCTGAGAAACTTCTTTCTGATCTGTGAGTTCATCTCACAGAGTTACAACCTCTGCCTCAAGAAGCAGTTTGCTAACACTCTTTTCGTGGAATCTGCAAAGTGATATTTGGGAGCCTATTGGGGCCCATGGTGATAAAGGAAATATCCTCACATAATAACTAAAGAGAAGCTTTCTGAGAAACTGCATTGCCATGTGTGAATGCAACTCACAGTGTTACGCCAGTGTTTTTTGGAGCCGTTTCTTAGGACTGTTTCCGTGGATTCCGAGAAGTGATATTTCAGATAGCTTTGAAGAATAGAAGGAGAAAGGAAATATCCTTCAAGAGAAAGAGGAACCAAACTTTCTGAGAAACTGCTTTGTGATATGTGAATTCATTTCACAGTGTTCTATCACCCTTTCTCGGAGGAGTTTCCTAGCACTCATTTTGAGGAATCTCAGATGTGATGTCTTGGATATCATTAAATCGCATGCTGAATAAGGAACTATCCTCAGAGAAACCTGCAGAGAAGCCTTCTCAAAAACTTCTTTGTTGTGGGTGAATTCACCCCACAGATGTCCATCATTGTTTCCACTGAGAAACTTCCTAGCAGAATTTTCGCAGTATCTGCAATAGGACACACGGTGGCGCTCCAAGACCACAAATAACCTCGTCTTACTAAAGAAAGAAGCTTTCTGAGAAACCGCTTTGTGATGTGTGAATTCAACTCACTAAGTTGCAGCTGTATTTCGTGGGGCCGTGGCCTAGCCCTATTTGTGTGGAATCTGAGAACAGATATTCCCGATCCCTTTGAAAACAATGGGGCCAATGGAAACATCTTCCAATAAAAATGAGAAAGAAGCTTTCTGAGAAACTTCTTTCTGATCTGTGAGTTCATCTCACAGAGTTACAACCTCTGCCTCAAGAAGCAGTTTGCTAACACTCTTTTCGTGGAATCTGCAAAGTGATATTTGGGAGCCTATTGGGGCCCATGGTGATAAGGGAAATATCCTCACATAATAACTAAAGAGAAGCTTTCTGAGAAACTGCATTGCCATGTGTGAATGCAACTCACAGAGTTACACGTTTCTCTTCTGTGATCTGTTTGTTAGCACAGTTTTCTGGAAATCTGCAATTAGATACTTCATAGCGCAAAGAACATTACAGTGACAAAGGAATATCCACAGATGAAAACAAGAAAGAAGCTTTCTTAGAAACTTCTTGGTGATGTGTGAATTCATCTCACAGAGTTACACTTATGTTTCGTGGAGCAGTCCATTAACACTGTCTTTGAGGAATCTGAGAAGGGCTTCTTTGGATCACATTGAGGCCTACGCTGATAAAGGAAATTTCATCCGTTCAAAACGTGAAAGAAGCTTTCTGAGAAACTTCTTTCTGATCTGTGAGTTCATCTCACAGAGTTACAACCTCTGCCTCAAGAAGCAGTTTGCTAACACTCTTTTCGTGGAATCTGCAAAGTGATATTTGGGAGCCTATTGGGGCCCATGGTGATAAGGGAAATATCCTCACATAATAACTAAAGAGAAGCTTTCTGAGAAACTGCATTGCCATGTGTGAATGCAACTCACAGAGTTACACGTTTCTCTTCTGTGATCTGTTTGTTAGCACAGTTTTCTGGAAATCTGCAATTAGATACTTCATAGCGCAATGAACATTACAGTGACAAAGGAAATATCCACAGATGAAAACAAGAAAGAAGCTTTCTTAGAAACTTCTTGGTGATGTGTGAATTCATCTCACAGAGTTACACTTATGTTTCGTGGAGCAGTCCATTAACACTGTCTTTGAGGAATCTGAGAAGGGCTTCTTTGGATCACATTGAGGCCTACGCTGATAAAGGAAATTTCATCCGTTCAAAACGTGAAAGAAGCTTTCTGAGAAACTTCTTTCTGATCTGTGAGTTCATCTCACAGAGTTACAACCTCTGCCTCAAGAAGCAGTTTGCTAACACTCTTTTCGTGGAATCTGCAAAGTGATATTTGGGAGCCTATTGGGGCCCATGGTGATAAGGAAATATCCTCACATAATAACTAAAGAGAAGCTTTCTGAGAAACTGCATTGCCATGTGTGAATGCAACTCACAGTGTTACGCCAGTGTTTTTTGGAGCCGTTTCTTAGGACTGTTTCCGTGGATTCCGAGAAGTGATATTTCAGATAGCATTGAAGAATAGAAGGAGAAAGGAAATATCCTTCAAGAGAAAGAGGAACCAAACTTTCTGAGAAACTGCTTTGTGATATGTGAATTCATTTCACAGTGTTCTATCACCCTTTCTCGGAGGAGTTTCCTAGCACTCATTTTGAGGAATCTCAGATGTGATGTCTTGGATATCATTAAATCGCATGCTGAATAAGGAACTATCCTCAGAGAAACCTGCAGAGAAGCCTTCTCAAAAACTTCTTTGTTGTGGGTGAATTCACCCCACAGATGTCCATCATTGTTTCCACTGAGAAACTTCCTAGCAGAATTTTCGCAGTATCTGCAATAGGACACACGGTGGCGCTCCAAGACCACAAATAACCTCGTCTTACTAAAGAAAGAAGCTTTCTGAGAAACCGCTTTGTGATGTGTGAATTCAACTCACTAAGTTGCAGCTGTATTTCGTGGGGCCGTGGCCTAGCCCTATTTGTGTGGAATCTGAGAACAGATATTCCCGATCCCTTTGAAAACAATGGGGCCAATGGAAACATCTTCCAATAAAAATGAGAAAGAAGCTTTCTGAGAAACTTCTTTCTGATCTGTGAGTTCATCTCACAGAGTTACAACCTCTGCCTCAAGAAGCAGTTTGCTAACACTCTTTTCGTGGAATCTGCAAAGTGATATTTGGGAGCCTATTGGGGCCCATGGTGATAAGGGAAATATCCTCACATAATAACTAAAGAGAAGCTTTCTGAGAAACTGCATTGCCATGTGTGAATGCAACTCACAGAGTTACACGTTTCTCTTCTGTGATCTGTTTGTTAGCACAGTTTTCTGGAAATCTGCAATTAGATACTTCATAGCGCAATGAACATTACAGTGACAAAGGAAATATCCACAGATGAAAACAAGAAAGAAGCTTTCTTAGAAACTTCTTGGTGATGTGTGAATTCATCTCACAGAGTTACACTTATGTTTCGTGGAGCAGTCCATTAACACTGTCTTTGAGGAATCTGAGAAGGGCTTCTTTGGATCACATTGAGGCCTACGCTGATAAAGGAAATTTCATCCGTTCAAAACGTGAAAGAAGCTTTCTGAGAAACTTCTTTCTGATCTGTGAGTTCATCTCACAGAGTTACAACCTCTGCCTCAAGAAGCAGTTTGCTAACACTCTTTTCGTGGAATCTGCAAAGTGATATTTGGGAGCCTATTGGGGCCCATGGTGATAAGGGAAATATCCTCACATAATAACTAAAGAGAAGCTTTCTGAGAAACTGCATTGCCATGTGTGAATGCAACTCACAGAGTTACACGTTTCTCTTCTGTGATCTGTTTGTTAGCACAGTTTTCTGGAAATCTGCAATTAGATACTTCATAGCGCAATGAACATTACAGTGACAAAGGAAATATCCACAGATGAAAACAAGAAAGAAGCTTTCTTAGAAACTTCTTGGTGATGTGTGAATTCATCTCACAGAGTTACACTTATGTTTCGTGGAGCAGTCCATTAACACTGTCTTTGAGGAATCTGAGAAGGGCTTCTTTGGATCACATTGAGGCCTACGCTGATAAAGGAAATTTCATCCGTTCAAACGTGAAAGAAGCTTTCTGAGAAACTTCTTTCTGATCTGTGAGTTCATCTCACAGAGTTACAACCTCTGCCTCAAGAAGCAGTTTGCTAACACTCTTTTCGTGGAATCTGCAAAGTGATATTTGGGAGCCTATTGGGGCCCATGGTGATAAGGAAATATCCTCACATAATAACTAAAGAGAAGCTTTCTGAGAAACTGCATTGCCATGTGTGAATGCAACTCACAGTGTTACGCCAGTGTTTTTTGGAGCCGTTTCTTAGGACTGTTTCCGTGGATTCCGAGAAGTGATATTTCAGATAGCTTGAAGAATAGAAGGAGAAAGGAAATATCCTTCAAGAGAAAGCGGAACCAAACTTTCTGAGAAACTGCTTTGTGATATGTGAATTCATTTCACAGTGTTCTATCACCCTTTCTCGGAGGAGTTTCCTAGCACTCATTTTGAGGAATCTCAGATGTGATGTCTTGGATATCATTAAATCGCATGCTGAATAAGGAACTATCCTCAGAGAAACCTGCAGAGAAGCCTTCTCAAAAACTTCTTTGTTGTGGGTGAATTCACCCCACAGATGTCCATCATTGTTTCCACTGAGAAACTTCCTAGCAGAATTTTCGCAGTATCTGCAATAGGACACACGGTGGCGCTCCAAGACCACAAATAACCTCGTCTTACTAAAGAAAGAAGCTTTCTGAGAAACCGCTTTGTGATGTGTGAATTCAACTCACTAAGTTGCAGCTGTATTTCGTGGGGCCGTGGCCTAGCCCTATTTGTGTGGAATCTGAGAACAGATATTCCCGATCCCTTTGAAAACAATGGGGCCAATGGAAACATCTTCCAATAAAAATGAGAAAGAAGCTTTCTGAGAAACTTCTTTCTGATCTGTGAGTTCATCTCACAGAGTTACAACCTCTGCCTCAAGAAGCAGTTTGCTAACACTCTTTTCGTGGAATCTGCAAAGTGATATTTGGGAGCCTATTGGGGCCCATGGTGATAAGGGAAATATCCTCACATAATAACTAAAGAGAAGCTTTCTGAGAAACTGCATTGCCATGTGTGAATGCAACTCACAGAGTTACACGTTTCTCTTCTGTGATCTGTTTGTTAGCACAGTTTTCTGGAAATCTGCAATTAGATACTTCATAGCGCAATGAACATTACAGTGACAAAGGAATATCCACAGATGAAAACAAGAAAGAAGCTTTCTTAGAAACTTCTTGGTGATGTGTGAATTCATCTCACAGAGTTACACTTATGTTTCGTGGAGCAGTCCATTAACACTGTCTTTGAGGAATCTGAGAAGGGCTTCTTTGGATCACATTGAGGCCTACGCTGATAAAGGAAATTTCATCCGTTCAAAACGTGAAAGAAGCTTTCTGAGAAACTTCTTTCTGATCTGTGAGTTCATCTCACAGAGTTACAACCTCTGCCTCAAGAAGCAGTTTGCTAACACTCTTTTCGTGGAATCTGCAAAGTGATATTTGGGAGCCTATTGGGGCCCATGGTGATAAGGGAAATATCCTCACATAATAACTAAAGAGAAGCTTTCTGAGAAACTGCATTGCCATGTGTGAATGCAACTCACAGAGTTACACGTTTCTCTTCTGTGATCTGTTTGTTAGCACAGTTTTCTGGAAATCTGCAATTAGATACTTCATAGCGCAATGAACATTACAGTGACAAAGGAAATATCCACAGATGAAAACAAGAAAGAAGCTTTCTTAGAAACTTCTTGGTGATGTGTGAATTCATCTCACAGAGTTACACTTATGTTTCGTGGAGCAGTCCATTAACACTGTCTTTGAGGAATCTGAGAAGGGCTTCTTTGGATCACATTGAGGCCTACGCTGATAAAGGAAATTTCATCCGTTCAAAACGTGAAAGAAGCTTTCTGAGAAACTTCTTTCTGATCTGTGAGTTCATCTCACAGAGTTACAACCTCTGCCTCAAGAAGCAGTTTGCTAACACTCTTTTCGTGGAATCTGCAAAGTGATATTTGGGAGCCTATTGGGGCCCATGGTGATAAGGAAATATCCTCACATAATAACTAAAGAGAAGCTTTCTGAGAAACTGCATTGCCATGTGTGAATGCAACTCACAGTGTTACGCCAGTGTTTTTTGGAGCCGTTTCTTAGGACTGTTTCCGTGGATTCCGAGAAGTGATATTTCAGATAGCATTGAAGAATAGAAGGAGAAAGGAAATATCCTTCAAGAGAAAGAGGAACCAAACTTTCTGAGAAACTGCTTTGTGATATGTGAATTCATTTCACAGTGTTCTATCACCCTTTCTCGGAGGAGTTTCCTAGCACTCATTTTGAGGAATCTCAGATGTGATGTCTTGGATATCATTAAATCGCATGCTGAATAAGGAACTATCCTCAGAGAAACCTGCAGAGAAGCCTTCTCAAAAACTTCTTTGTTGTGGGTGAATTCACCCCACAGATGTCCATCATTGTTTCCACTGAGAAACTTCCTAGCAGAATTTTCGCAGTATCTGCAATAGGACACACGGTGGCGCTCCAAGACCACAAATAACCTCGTCTTACTAAAGAAAGAAGCTTTCTGAGAAACCGCTTTGTGATGTGTGAATTCAACTCACTAAGTTGCAGCTGTATTTCGTGGGGCCGTGGCCTAGCCCTATTTGTGTGGAATCTGAGAACAGATATTCCCGATCCCTTTGAAAACAATGGGGCCAATGGAAACATCTTCCAATAAAAATGAGAAAGAAGCTTTCTGAGAAACTTCTTTCTGATCTGTGAGTTCATCTCACAGAGTTACAACCTCTGCCTCAAGAAGCAGTTTGCTAACACTCTTTTCGTGGAATCTGCAAAGTGATATTTGGGAGCCTATTGGGGCCCATGGTGATAAGGGAAATATCCTCACATAATAACTAAAGAGAAGCTTTCTGAGAAACTGCATTGCCATGTGTGAATGCAACTCACAGAGTTACACGTTTCTCTTCTGTGATCTGTTTGTTAGCACAGTTTTCTGGAAATCTGCAATTAGATACTTCATAGCGCAAAGAACATTACAGTGACAAAGGAATATCCACAGAAGAAAACAAGAAAGAAGCTTTCTTAGAAACTTCTTGGTGATGTGTGAATTCATCTCACAGAGTTACACTTATGTTTCGTGGAGCAGTCCATTAACACTGTCTTTGAGGAATCTGAGAAGGGCTTCTTTGGATCACATTGAGGCCTACGCTGATAAAGGAAATTTCATCCGTTCAAAACGTGAAAGAAGCTTTCTGAGAAACTTCTTTCTGATCTGTGAGTTCATCTCACAGAGTTACAACCTCTGCCTCAAGAAGCAGTTTGCTAACACTCTTTTCGTGGAATCTGCAAAGTGATATTTGGGAGCCTATTGGGGCCCATGGTGATAAGGGAAATATCCTCACATAATAACTAAAGAGAAGCTTTCTGAGAAACTGCATTGCCATGTGTGAATGCAACTCACAGAGTTACACGTTTCTCTTCTGTGATCTGTTTGTTAGCACAGTTTTCTGGAAATCTGCAATTAGATACTTCATAGCGCAATGAACATTACAGTGACAAAGGAAATATCCACAGATGAAAACAAGAAAGAAGCTTTCTTAGAAACTTCTTGGTGATGTGTGAATTCATCTCACAGAGTTACACTTATGTTTCGTGGAGCAGTCCATTAACACTGTCTTTGAGGAATCTGAGAAGGGCTTCTTTGGATCACATTGAGGCCTACGCTGATAAAGGAAATTTCATCCGTTCAAAACGTGAAAGAAGCTTTCTGAGAAACTTCTTTCTGATCTGTGAGTTCATCTCACAGAGTTACAACCTCTGCCTCAAGAAGCAGTTTGCTAACACTCTTTTCGTGGAATCTGCAAAGTGATATTTGGGAGCCTATTGGGGCCCATGGTGATAAAGGAAATATCCTCACATAATAACTAAAGAGAAGCTTTCTGAGAAACTGCATTGCCATGTGTGAATGCAACTCACAGTGTTACGCCAGTGTTTTTTGGAGCCGTTTCTTAGGACTGTTTCCGTGGATTCCGAGAAGTGATATTTCAGATAGCTTTGAAGAATAGAAGGAGAAAGGAAATATCCTTCAAGAGAAAGAGGAACCAAACTTTCTGAGAAACTGCTTTGTGATATGTGAATTCATTTCACAGTGTTCTATCACCCTTTCTCGGAGGAGTTTCCTAGCACTCATTTTGAGGAATCTCAGATGTGATGTCTTGGATATCATTAAATCGCATGCTGAATAAGGAACTATCCTCAGAGAAACCTGCAGAGAAGCCTTCTCAAAAACTTCTTTGTTGTGGGTGAATTCACCCCACAGATGTCCATCATTGTTTCCACTGAGAAACTTCCTAGCAGAATTTTCGCAGTATCTGCAATAGGACACACGGTGGCGCTCCAAGACCACAAATAACCTCGTCTTACTAAAGAAAGAAGCTTTCTGAGAAACCGCTTTGTGATGTGTGAATTCAACTCACTAAGTTGCAGCTGTATTTCGTGGGGCCGTGGCCTAGCCCTATTTGTGTGGAATCTGAGAACAGATATTCCCGATCCCTTTGAAAACAATGGGGCCAATGGAAACATCTTCCAATAAAAATGAGAAAGAAGCTTTCTGAGAAACTTCTTTCTGATCTGTGAGTTCATCTCACAGAGTTACAACCTCTGCCTCAAGAAGCAGTTTGCTAACACTCTTTTCGTGGAATCTGCAAAGTGATATTTGGGAGCCTATTGGGGCCCATGGTGATAAGGGAAATATCCTCACATAATAACTAAAGAGAAGCTTTCTGAGAAACTGCATTGCCATGTGTGAATGCAACTCACAGAGTTACACGTTTCTCTTCTGTGATCTGTTTGTTAGCACAGTTTTCTGGAAATCTGCAATTAGATACTTCATAGCGCAAAGAACATTACAGTGACAAAGGAATATCCACAGAAGAAAACAAGAAAGAAGCTTTCTTAGAAACTTCTTGGTGATGTGTGAATTCATCTCACAGAGTTACACTTATGTTTCGTGGAGCAGTCCATTAACACTGTCTTTGAGGAATCTGAGAAGGGCTTCTTTGGATCACATTGAGGCCTACGCTGATAAAGGAAATTTCATCCGTTCAAAACGTGAAAGAAGCTTTCTGAGAAACTTCTTTCTGATCTGTGAGTTCATCTCACAGAGTTACAACCTCTGCCTCAAGAAGCAGTTTGCTAACACTCTTTTCGTGGAATCTGCAAAGTGATATTTGGGAGCCTATTGGGGCCCATGGTGATAAGGGAAATATCCTCACATAATAACTAAAGAGAAGCTTTCTGAGAAACTGCATTGCCATGTGTGAATGCAACTCACAGAGTTACACGTTTCTCTTCTGTGATCTGTTTGTTAGCACAGTTTTCTGGAAATCTGCAATTAGATACTTCATAGCGCAATGAACATTACAGTGACAAAGGAAATATCCACAGATGAAAACAAGAAAGAAGCTTTCTTAGAAACTTCTTGGTGATGTGTGAATTCATCTCACAGAGTTACACTTATGTTTCGTGGAGCAGTCCATTAACACTGTCTTTGAGGAATCTGAGAAGGGCTTCTTTGGATCACATTGAGGCCTACGCTGATAAAGGAAATTTCATCCGTTCAAAACGTGAAAGAAGCTTTCTGAGAAACTTCTTTCTGATCTGTGAGTTCATCTCACAGAGTTACAACCTCTGCCTCAAGAAGCAGTTTGCTAACACTCTTTTCGTGGAATCTGCAAAGTGATATTTGGGAGCCTATTGGGGCCCATGGTGATAAGGGAAATATCCTCACATAATAACTAAAGAGAAGCTTTCTGAGAAACTGCATTGCCATGTGTGAATGCAACTCACAGAGTTACACGTTTCTCTTCTGTGATCTGTTTGTTAGCACAGTTTTCTGGAAATCTGCAATTAGATACTTCATAGCGCAATGAACATTACAGTGACAAAGGAATATCCACAGATGAAAACAAGAAAGAAGCTTTCTTAGAAACTTCTTGGTGATGTGTGAATTCATCTCACAGAGTTACACTTATGTTTCGTGGAGCAGTCCATTAACACTGTCTTTGAGGAATCTGAGAAGGGCTTCTTTGGATCACATTGAGGCCTACGCTGATAAAGGAAATTTCATCCGTTCAAAACGTGAAAGAAGCTTTCTGAGAAACTTCTTTCTGATCTGTGAGTTCATCTCACAGAGTTACAACCTCTGCCTCAAGAAGCAGTTTGCTAACACTCTTTTCGTGGAATCTGCAAAGTGATATTTGGGAGCCTATTGGGGCCCATGGTGATAAGGGAAATATCCTCACATAATAACTAAAGAGAAGCTTTCTGAGAAACTGCATTGCCATGTGTGAATGCAACTCACAGAGTTACACGTTTCTCTTCTGTGATCTGTTTGTTAGCACAGTTTTCTGGAAATCTGCAATTAGATACTTCATAGCGCAAAGAACATTACAGTGACAAAGGAATATCCACAGAAGAAAACAAGAAAGAAGCTTTCTTAGAAACTTCTTGGTGATGTGTGAATTCATCTCACAGAGTTACACTTATGTTTCGTGGAGCAGTCCATTAACACTGTCTTTGAGGAATCTGAGAAGGGCTTCTTTGGATCACATTGAGGCCTACGCTGATAAAGGAAATTTCATCCGTTCAAAACGTGAAAGAAGCTTTCTGAGAAACTTCTTTCTGATCTGTGAGTTCATCTCACAGAGTTACAACCTCTGCCTCAAGAAGCAGTTTGCTAACACTCTTTTCGTGGAATCTGCAAAGTGATATTTGGGAGCCTATTGGGGCCCATGGTGATAAGGGAAATATCCTCACATAATAACTAAAGAGAAGCTTTCTGAGAAACTGCATTGCCATGTGTGAATGCAACTCACAGAGTTACACGTTTCTCTTCTGTGATCTGTTTGTTAGCACAGTTTTCTGGAAATCTGCAATTAGATACTTCATAGCGCAATGAACATTACAGTGACAAAGGAAATATCCACAGATGAAAACAAGAAAGAAGCTTTCTTAGAAACTTCTTGGTGATGTGTGAATTCATCTCACAGAGTTACACTTATGTTTCGTGGAGCAGTCCATTAACACTGTCTTTGAGGAATCTGAGAAGGGCTTCTTTGGATCACATTGAGGCCTACGCTGATAAAGGAAATTTCATCCGTTCAAAACGTGAAAGAAGCTTTCTGAGAAACTTCTTTCTGATCTGTGAGTTCATCTCACAGAGTTACAACCTCTGCCTCAAGAAGCAGTTTGCTAACACTCTTTTCGTGGAATCTGCAAAGTGATATTTGGGAGCCTATTGGGGCCCATGGTGATAAGGGAAATATCCTCACATAATAACTAAAGAGAAGCTTTCTGAGAAACTGCATTGCCATGTGTGAATGCAACTCACAGAGTTACACGTTTCTCTTCTGTGATCTGTTTGTTAGCACAGTTTTCTGGAAATCTGCAATTAGATACTTCATAGCGCAATGAACATTACAGTGACAAAGGAATATCCACAGATGAAAACAAGAAAGAAGCTTTCTTAGAAACTTCTTGGTGATGTGTGAATTCATCTCACAGAGTTACACTTATGTTTCGTGGAGCAGTCCATTAACACTGTCTTTGAGGAATCTGAGAAGGGCTTCTTTGGATCACATTGAGGCCTACGCTGATAAAGGAAATTTCATCCGTTCAAAACGTGAAAGAAGCTTTCTGAGAAACTTCTTTCTGATCTGTGAGTTCATCTCACAGAGTTACAACCTCTGCCTCAAGAAGCAGTTTGCTAACACTCTTTTCGTGGAATCTGCAAAGTGATATTTGGGAGCCTATTGGGGCCCATGGTGATAAGGGAAATATCCTCACATAATAACTAAAGAGAAGCTTTCTGAGAAACTGCATTGCCATGTGTGAATGCAACTCACAGAGTTACACGTTTCTCTTCTGTGATCTGTTTGTTAGCACAGTTTTCTGGAAATCTGCAATTAGATACTTCATAGCGCAATGAACATTACAGTGACAAAGGAATATCCACAGATGAAAACAAGAAAGAAGCTTTCTTAGAAACTTCTTGGTGATGTGTGAATTCATCTCACAGAGTTACACTTATGTTTCGTGGAGCAGTCCATTAACACTGTCTTTGAGGAATCTGAGAAGGGCTTCTTTGGATCACATTGAGGCCTACGCTGATAAAGGAAATTTCATCCGTTCAAAACGTGAAAGAAGCTTTCTGAGAAACTTCTTTCTGATCTGTGAGTTCATCTCACAGAGTTACAACCTCTGCCTCAAGAAGCAGTTTGCTAACACTCTTTTCGTGGAATCTGCAAAGTGATATTTGGGAGCCTATTGGGGCCCATGGTGATAAGGGAAATATCCTCACATAATAACTAAAGAGAAGCTTTCTGAGAAACTGCATTGCCATGTGTGAATGCAACTCACAGAGTTACACGTTTCTCTTCTGTGATCTGTTTGTTAGCACAGTTTTCTGGAAATCTGCAATTAGATACTTCATAGCGCAATGAACATTACAGTGACAAAGGAATATCCACAGATGAAAACAAGAAAGAAGCTTTCTTAGAAACTTCTTGGTGATGTGTGAATTCATCTCACAGAGTTACACTTATGTTTCGTGGAGCAGTCCATTAACACTGTCTTTGAGGAATCTGAGAAGGGCTTCTTTGGATCACATTGAGGCCTACGCTGATAAAGGAAATTTCATCCGTTCAAAACGTGAAAGAAGCTTTCTGAGAAACTTCTTTCTGATCTGTGAGTTCATCTCACAGAGTTACAACCTCTGCCTCAAGAAGCAGTTTGCTAACACTCTTTTCGTGGAATCTGCAAAGTGATATTTGGGAGCCTATTGGGGCCCATGGTGATAAGGGAAATATCCTCACATAATAACTAAAGAGAAGCTTTCTGAGAAACTGCATTGCCATGTGTGAATGCAACTCACAGAGTTACACGTTTCTCTTCTGTGATCTGTTTGTTAGCACAGTTTTCTGGAAATCTGCAATTAGATACTTCATAGCGCAATGAACATTACAGTGACAAAGGAATATCCACAGATGAAAACAAGAAAGAAGCTTTCTTAGAAACTTCTTGGTGATGTGTGAATTCATCTCACAGAGTTACACTTATGTTTCGTGGAGCAGTCCATTAACACTGTCTTTGAGGAATCTGAGAAGGGCTTCTTTGGATCACATTGAGGCCTACGCTGATAAAGGAAATTTCATCCGTTCAAAACGTGAAAGAAGCTTTCTGAGAAACTTCTTTCTGATCTGTGAGTTCATCTCACAGAGTTACAACCTCTGCCTCAAGAAGCAGTTTGCTAACACTCTTTTCGTGGAATCTGCAAAGTGATATTTGGGAGCCTATTGGGGCCCATGGTGATAAGGGAAATATCCTCACATAATAACTAAAGAGAAGCTTTCTGAGAAACTGCATTGCCATGTGTGAATGCAACTCACAGAGTTACACGTTTCTCTTCTGTGATCTGTTTGTTAGCACAGTTTTCTGGAAATCTGCAATTAGATACTTCATAGCGCAATGAACATTACAGTGACAAAGGAATATCCACAGATGAAAACAAGAAAGAAGCTTTCTTAGAAACTTCTTGGTGATGTGTGAATTCATCTCACAGAGTTACACTTATGTTTCGTGGAGCAGTCCATTAACACTGTCTTTGAGGAATCTGAGAAGGGCTTCTTTGGATCACATTGAGGCCTACGCTGATAAAGGAAATTTCATCCGTTCAAAACGTGAAAGAAGCTTTCTGAGAAACTTCTTTCTGATCTGTGAGTTCATCTCACAGAGTTACAACCTCTGCCTCAAGAAGCAGTTTGCTAACACTCTTTTCGTGGAATCTGCAAAGTGATATTTGGGAGCCTATTGGGGCCCATGGTGATAAGGGAAATATCCTCACATAATAACTAAAGAGAAGCTTTCTGAGAAACTGCATTGCCATGTGTGAATGCAACTCACAGAGTTACACGTTTCTCTTCTGTGATCTGTTTGTTAGCACAGTTTTCTGGAAATCTGCAATTAGATACTTCATAGCGCAAATGAACATTACAGTGACAAAGGAATATCCACAGATGAAAACAAGAAAGAAGCTTTCTTAGAAACTTCTTGGTGATGTGTGAATTCATCTCACAGAGTTACACTTATGTTTCGTGGAGCAGTCCATTAACACTGTCTTTGAGGAATCTGAGAAGGGCTTCTTTGGATCACATTGAGGCCTACGCTGATAAAGGAAATTTCATCCGTTCAAAACGTGAAAGAAGCTTTCTGAGAAACTTCTTTCTGATCTGTGAGTTCATCTCACAGAGTTACAACCTCTGCCTCAAGAAGCAGTTTGCTAACACTCTTTTCGTGGAATCTGCAAAGTGATATTTGGGAGCCTATTGGGGCCCATGGTGATAAGGGAAATATCCTCACATAATAACTAAAGAGAAGCTTTCTGAGAAACTGCATTGCCATGTGTGAATGCAACTCACAGAGTTACACGTTTCTCTTCTGTGATCTGTTTGTTAGCACAGTTTTCTGGAAATCTGCAATTAGATACTTCATAGCGCAAAGAACATTACAGTGACAAAGGAATATCCACAGATGAAAACAAGAAAGAAGCTTTCTTAGAAACTTCTTGGTGATGTGTGAATTCATCTCACAGAGTTACACTTATGTTTCGTGGAGCAGTCCATTAACACTGTCTTTGAGGAATCTGAGAAGGGCTTCTTTGGATCACATTGAGGCCTACGCTGATAAAGGAAATTTCATCCGTTCAAAACGTGAAAGAAGCTTTCTGAGAAACTTCTTTCTGATCTGTGAGTTCATCTCACAGAGTTACAACCTCTGCCTCAAGAAGCAGTTTGCTAACACTCTTTTCGTGGAATCTGCAAAGTGATATTTGGGAGCCTATTGGGGCCCATGGTGATAAGGGAAATATCCTCACATAATAACTAAAGAGAAGCTTTCTGAGAAACTGCATTGCCATGTGTGAATGCAACTCACAGAGTTACACGTTTCTCTTCTGTGATCTGTTTGTTAGCACAGTTTTCTGGAAATCTGCAATTAGATACTTCATAGCGCAATGAACATTACAGTGACAAAGGAATATCCACAGATGAAAACAAGAAAGAAGCTTTCTTAGAAACTTCTTGGTGATGTGTGAATTCATCTCACAGAGTTACACTTATGTTTCGTGGAGCAGTCCATTAACACTGTCTTTGAGGAATCTGAGAAGGGCTTCTTTGGATCACATTGAGGCCTACGCTGATAAAGGAAATTTCATCCGTTCAAAACGTGAAAGAAGCTTTCTGAGAAACTTCTTTCTGATCTGTGAGTTCATCTCACAGAGTTACAACCTCTGCCTCAAGAAGCAGTTTGCTAACACTCTTTTCGTGGAATCTGCAAAGTGATATTTGGGAGCCTATTGGGGCCCATGGTGATAAGGGAAATATCCTCACATAATAACTAAAGAGAAGCTTTCTGAGAAACTGCATTGCCATGTGTGAATGCAACTCACAGAGTTACACGTTTCTCTTCTGTGATCTGTTTGTTAGCACAGTTTTCTGGAAATCTGCAATTAGATACTTCATAGCGCAATGAACATTACAGTGACAAAGGAAATATCCACAGATGAAAACAAGAAAGAAGCTTTCTTAGAAACTTCTTGGTGATGTGTGAATTCATCTCACAGAGTTACACTTATGTTTCGTGGAGCAGTCCATTAACACTGTCTTTGAGGAATCTGAGAAGGGCTTCTTTGGATCACATTGAGGCCTACGCTGATAAAGGAAATTTCATCCGTTCAAAACGTGAAAGAAGCTTTCTGAGAAACTTCTTTCTGATCTGTGAGTTCATCTCACAGAGTTACAACCTCTGCCTCAAGAAGCAGTTTGCTAACACTCTTTTCGTGGAATCTGCAAAGTGATATTTGGGAGCCTATTGGGGCCCATGGTGATAAGGGAAATATCCTCACATAATAACTAAAGAGAAGCTTTCTGAGAAACTGCATTGCCATGTGTGAATGCAACTCACAGAGTTACACGTTTCTCTTCTGTGATCTGTTTGTTAGCACAGTTTTCTGGAAATCTGCAATTAGATACTTCATAGCGCAATGAACATTACAGTGACAAAGGAAATATCCACAGATGAAAACAAGAAAGAAGCTTTCTTAGAAACTTCTTGGTGATGTGTGAATTCATCTCACAGAGTTACACTTATGTTTCGTGGAGCAGTCCATTAACACTGTCTTTGAGGAATCTGAGAAGGGCTTCTTTGGATCACATTGAGGCCTACGCTGATAAAGGAAATTTCATCCGTTCAAAACGTGAAAGAAGCTTTCTGAGAAACTTCTTTCTGATCTGTGAGTTCATCTCACAGAGTTACAACCTCTGCCTCAAGAAGCAGTTTGCTAACACTCTTTTCGTGGAATCTGCAAAGTGATATTTGGGAGCCTATTGGGGCCCATGGTGATAAGGGAAATATCCTCACATAATAACTAAAGAGAAGCTTTCTGAGAAACTGCATTGCCATGTGTGAATGCAACTCACAGAGTTACACGTTTCTCTTCTGTGATCTGTTTGTTAGCACAGTTTTCTGGAAATCTGCAATTAGATACTTCATAGCGCAAAGAACATTACAGTGACAAAGGAATATCCACAGAATGAAAACAAGAAAGAAGCTTTCTTAGAAACTTCTTGGTGATGTGTGAATTCATCTCACAGAGTTACACTTATGTTTCGTGGAGCAGTCCATTAACACTGTCTTTGAGGAATCTGAGAAGGGCTTCTTTGGATCACATTGAGGCCTACGCTGATAAAGGAAATTTCATCCGTTCAAAACGTGAAAGAAGCTTTCTGAGAAACTTCTTTCTGATCTGTGAGTTCATCTCACAGAGTTACAACCTCTGCCTCAAGAAGCAGTTTGCTAACACTCTTTTCGTGGAATCTGCAAAGTGATATTTGGGAGCCTATTGGGGCCCATGGTGATAAGGGAAATATCCTCACATAATAACTAAAGAGAAGCTTTCTGAGAAACTGCATTGCCATGTGTGAATGCAACTCACAGAGTTACACGTTTCTCTTCTGTGATCTGTTTGTTAGCACAGTTTTCTGGAAATCTGCAATTAGATACTTCATAGCGCAAATGAACATTACAGTGACAAAGGAATATCCACAGATGAAAACAAGAAAGAAGCTTTCTTAGAAACTTCTTGGTGATGTGTGAATTCATCTCACAGAGTTACACTTATGTTTCGTGGAGCAGTCCATTAACACTGTCTTTGAGGAATCTGAGAAGGGCTTCTTTGGATCACATTGAGGCCTACGCTGATAAAGGAAATTTCATCCGTTCAAAACGTGAAAGAAGCTTTCTGAGAAACTTCTTTCTGATCTGTGAGTTCATCTCACAGAGTTACAACCTCTGCCTCAAGAAGCAGTTTGCTAACACTCTTTTCGTGGAATCTGCAAAGTGATATTTGGGAGCCTATTGGGGCCCATGGTGATAAGGGAAATATCCTCACATAATAACTAAAGAGAAGCTTTCTGAGAAACTGCATTGCCATGTGTGAATGCAACTCACAGAGTTACACGTTTCTCTTCTGTGATCTGTTTGTTAGCACAGTTTTCTGGAAATCTGCAATTAGATACTTCATAGCGCAATGAACATTACAGTGACAAAGGAATATCCACAGATGAAAACAAGAAAGAAGCTTTCTTAGAAACTTCTTGGTGATGTGTGAATTCATCTCACAGAGTTACACTTATGTTTCGTGGAGCAGTCCATTAACACTGTCTTTGAGGAATCTGAGAAGGGCTTCTTTGGATCACATTGAGGCCTACGCTGATAAAGGAAATTTCATCCGTTCAAAACGTGAAAGAAGCTTTCTGAGAAACTTCTTTCTGATCTGTGAGTTCATCTCACAGAGTTACAACCTCTGCCTCAAGAAGCAGTTTGCTAACACTCTTTTCGTGGAATCTGCAAAGTGATATTTGGGAGCCTATTGGGGCCCATGGTGATAAGGGAAATATCCTCACATAATAACTAAAGAGAAGCTTTCTGAGAAACTGCATTGCCATGTGTGAATGCAACTCACAGAGTTACACGTTTCTCTTCTGTGATCTGTTTGTTAGCACAGTTTTCTGGAAATCTGCAATTAGATACTTCATAGCGCAATGAACATTACAGTGACAAAGGAATATCCACAGATGAAAACAAGAAAGAAGCTTTCTTAGAAACTTCTTGGTGATGTGTGAATTCATCTCACAGAGTTACACTTATGTTTCGTGGAGCAGTCCATTAACACTGTCTTTGAGGAATCTGAGAAGGGCTTCTTTGGATCACATTGAGGCCTACGCTGATAAAGGAAATTTCATCCGTTCAAAACGTGAAAGAAGCTTTCTGAGAAACTTCTTTCTGATCTGTGAGTTCATCTCACAGAGTTACAACCTCTGCCTCAAGAAGCAGTTTGCTAACACTCTTTTCGTGGAATCTGCAAAGTGATATTTGGGAGCCTATTGGGGCCCATGGTGATAAGGGAAATATCCTCACATAATAACTAAAGAGAAGCTTTCTGAGAAACTGCATTGCCATGTGTGAATGCAACTCACAGAGTTACACGTTTCTCTTCTGTGATCTGTTTGTTAGCACAGTTTTCTGGAAATCTGCAATTAGATACTTCATAGCGCAATGAACATTACAGTGACAAAGGAAATATCCACAGATGAAAACAAGAAAGAAGCTTTCTTAGAAACTTCTTGGTGATGTGTGAATTCATCTCACAGAGTTACACTTATGTTTCGTGGAGCAGTCCATTAACACTGTCTTTGAGGAATCTGAGAAGGGCTTCTTTGGATCACATTGAGGCCTACGCTGATAAAGGAAATTTCATCCGTTCAAAACGTGAAAGAAGCTTTCTGAGAAACTTCTTTCTGATCTGTGAGTTCATCTCACAGAGTTACAACCTCTGCCTCAAGAAGCAGTTTGCTAACACTCTTTTCGTGGAATCTGCAAAGTGATATTTGGGAGCCTATTGGGGCCCATGGTGATAAGGGAAATATCCTCACATAATAACTAAAGAGAAGCTTTCTGAGAAACTGCATTGCCATGTGTGAATGCAACTCACAGAGTTACACGTTTCTCTTCTGTGATCTGTTTGTTAGCACAGTTTTCTGGAAATCTGCAATTAGATACTTCATAGCGCAATGAACATTACAGTGACAAAGGAATATCCACAGATGAAAACAAGAAAGAAGCTTTCTTAGAAACTTCTTGGTGATGTGTGAATTCATCTCACAGAGTTACACTTATGTTTCGTGGAGCAGTCCATTAACACTGTCTTTGAGGAATCTGAGAAGGGCTTCTTTGGATCACATTGAGGCCTACGCTGATAAAGGAAATTTCATCCGTTCAAAACGTGAAAGAAGCTTTCTGAGAAACTTCTTTCTGATCTGTGAGTTCATCTCACAGAGTTACAACCTCTGCCTCAAGAAGCAGTTTGCTAACACTCTTTTCGTGGAATCTGCAAAGTGATATTTGGGAGCCTATTGGGGCCCATGGTGATAAGGGAAATATCCTCACATAATAACTAAAGAGAAGCTTTCTGAGAAACTGCATTGCCATGTGTGAATGCAACTCACAGAGTTACACGTTTCTCTTCTGTGATCTGTTTGTTAGCACAGTTTTCTGGAAATCTGCAATTAGATACTTCATAGCGCAAATGAACATTACAGTGACAAAGGAATATCCACAGATGAAAACAAGAAAGAAGCTTTCTTAGAAACTTCTTGGTGATGTGTGAATTCATCTCACAGAGTTACACTTATGTTTCGTGGAGCAGTCCATTAACACTGTCTTTGAGGAATCTGAGAAGGGCTTCTTTGGATCACATTGAGGCCTACGCTGATAAAGGAAATTTCATCCGTTCAAAACGTGAAAGAAGCTTTCTGAGAAACTTCTTTCTGATCTGTGAGTTCATCTCACAGAGTTACAACCTCTGCCTCAAGAAGCAGTTTGCTAACACTCTTTTCGTGGAATCTGCAAAGTGATATTTGGGAGCCTATTGGGGCCCATGGTGATAAGGGAAATATCCTCACATAATAACTAAAGAGAAGCTTTCTGAGAAACTGCATTGCCATGTGTGAATGCAACTCACAGAGTTACACGTTTCTCTTCTGTGATCTGTTTGTTAGCACAGTTTTCTGGAAATCTGCAATTAGATACTTCATAGCGCAATGAACATTACAGTGACAAAGGAATATCCACAGATGAAAACAAGAAAGAAGCTTTCTTAGAAACTTCTTGGTGATGTGTGAATTCATCTCACAGAGTTACACTTATGTTTCGTGGAGCAGTCCATTAACACTGTCTTTGAGGAATCTGAGAAGGGCTTCTTTGGATCACATTGAGGCCTACGCTGATAAAGGAAATTTCATCCGTTCAAAACGTGAAAGAAGCTTTCTGAGAAACTTCTTTCTGATCTGTGAGTTCATCTCACAGAGTTACAACCTCTGCCTCAAGAAGCAGTTTGCTAACACTCTTTTCGTGGAATCTGCAAAGTGATATTTGGGAGCCTATTGGGGCCCATGGTGATAAGGGAAATATCCTCACATAATAACTAAAGAGAAGCTTTCTGAGAAACTGCATTGCCATGTGTGAATGCAACTCACAGAGTTACACGTTTCTCTTCTGTGATCTGTTTGTTAGCACAGTTTTCTGGAAATCTGCAATTAGATACTTCATAGCGCAATGAACATTACAGTGACAAAGGAAATATCCACAGATGAAAACAAGAAAGAAGCTTTCTTAGAAACTTCTTGGTGATGTGTGAATTCATCTCACAGAGTTACACTTATGTTTCGTGGAGCAGTCCATTAACACTGTCTTTGAGGAATCTGAGAAGGGCTTCTTTGGATCACATTGAGGCCTACGCTGATAAAGGAAATTTCATCCGTTCAAAACGTGAAAGAAGCTTTCTGAGAAACTTCTTTCTGATCTGTGAGTTCATCTCACAGAGTTACAACCTCTGCCTCAAGAAGCAGTTTGCTAACACTCTTTTCGTGGAATCTGCAAAGTGATATTTGGGAGCCTATTGGGGCCCATGGTGATAAGGGAAATATCCTCACATAATAACTAAAGAGAAGCTTTCTGAGAAACTGCATTGCCATGTGTGAATGCAACTCACAGAGTTACACGTTTCTCTTCTGTGATCTGTTTGTTAGCACAGTTTTCTGGAAATCTGCAATTAGATACTTCATAGCGCAATGAACATTACAGTGACAAAGGAAATATCCACAGATGAAAACAAGAAAGAAGCTTTCTTAGAAACTTCTTGGTGATGTGTGAATTCATCTCACAGAGTTACACTTATGTTTCGTGGAGCAGTCCATTAACACTGTCTTTGAGGAATCTGAGAAGGGCTTCTTTGGATCACATTGAGGCCTACGCTGATAAAGGAAATTTCATCCGTTCAAAACGTGAAAGAAGCTTTCTGAGAAACTTCTTTCTGATCTGTGAGTTCATCTCACAGAGTTACAACCTCTGCCTCAAGAAGCAGTTTGCTAACACTCTTTTCGTGGAATCTGCAAAGTGATATTTGGGAGCCTATTGGGGCCCATGGTGATAAAGGAAATATCCTCACATAATAACTAAAGAGAAGCTTTCTGAGAAACTGCATTGCCATGTGTGAATGCAACTCACAGTGTTACGCCAGTGTTTTTTGGAGCCGTTTCTTAGGACTGTTTCCGTGGGATTCCGAGAAGTGATATTTCAGATAGCTTTGAAGAATAGAAGGAGAAAGGAAATATCCTTCAAGAGAAAGAGGAACCAAACTTTCTGAGAAACTGCTTTGTGATATGTGAATTCATTTCACAGTGTTCTATCACCCTTTCTCGGAGGAGTTTCCTAGCACTCATTTTGAGGAATCTCAGATGTGATGTCTTGGATATCATTAAATCGCATGCTGAATAAGGAACTATCCTCAGAGAAACCTGCAGAGAAGCCTTCTCAAAAACTTCTTTGTTGTGGGTGAATTCACCCCACAGATGTCCATCATTGTTTCCACTGAGAAACTTCCTAGCAGAATTTTCGCAGTATCTGCAATAGGACACACGGTGGCGCTCCAAGACCACAAATAACCTCGTCTTACTAAAGAAAGAAGCTTTCTGAGAAACCGCTTTGTGATGTGTGAATTCAACTCACTAAGTTGCAGCTGTATTTCGTGGAGCGTTCCATTACACTGTCTTTGAGGAATCTGAGAAGGGCTTCTTTGGATCACATTGAGGCCTACGCTGATAAAGGAAATTTCATCCGTTCAAAACGTGAAAGAAGCTTTCTGAGAAACTTCTTTCTGATCTGTGAGTTCATCTCACAGAGTTACAACCTCTGCCTCAAGAAGCAGTTTGCTAACACTCTTTTCGTGGAATCTGCAAAGTGATATTGGGAGCCTATTGGGGCCCATGGTGATAAGGGAAATATCCTCACATAATAACTAAAGAGAAGCTTTCTGAGAACTGCATTGCCATGTGTGAATGCAACTCACAGAGTTACACGTTTCTCTTCTGTGATCTGTTTGTTAGCACAGTTTCGGAAATCTGCAATTAGATACTTCATAGCGCAAAGAACCATTACAGTGACAAAGGAAATATCCACAGAAGAAACAAGAAAGAAGCTTTCTTAGAAACTTCTTGGTGATGTGTGAATTCATCTCACAGAGTTACACTTATGTTTCGTGGAGCAGTCCATTAACACTGTCTTTGAGGAATCTGAGAAGGGCTTCTTTGGATCACATTGAGGCCTACGCTGATAAAGGAAATTTCATCCGTTCAAAACGTGAAAGAAGCTTTCTGAGAAACTTCTTTCTGATCTGTGAGTTCATCTCACAGAGTTACAACCTCTGCCTCAAGAAGCAGTTTGCTAACACTCTTTTCGTGGAATCTGCAAAGTGATATTTGGGAGCCTATTGGGGCCCATGGTGATAAGGGAAATATCCTCACATAATAACTAAAGAGAAGCTTTCTGAGAAACTGCATTGCCATGTGTGAATGCAACTCACAGAGTTACACGTTTCTCTTCTGTGATCTGTTTGTTAGCACAGTTTTCTGGAAATCTGCAATTAGATACTTCATAGCGCAATGAACATTACAGTGACAAAGGAAATATCCACAGATGAAAACAAGAAAGAAGCTTTCTTAGAAACTTCTTGGTGATGTGTGAATTCATCTCACAGAGTTACACTTATGTTTCGTGGAGCAGTCCATTAACACTGTCTTTGAGGAATCTGAGAAGGGCTTCTTTGGATCACATTGAGGCCTACGCTGATAAAGGAAATTTCATCCGTTCAAAACGTGAAAGAAGCTTTCTGAGAAACTTCTTTCTGATCTGTGAGTTCATCTCACAGAGTTACAACCTCTGCCTCAAGAAGCAGTTTGCTAACACTCTTTTCGTGGAATCTGCAAAGTGATATTTGGGAGCCTATTGGGGCCCATGGTGATAAGGGAAATATCCTCACATAATAACTAAAGAGAAGCTTTCTGAGAAACTGCATTGCCATGTGTGAATGCAACTCACAGAGTTACACGTTTCTCTTCTGTGATCTGTTTGTTAGCACAGTTTTCTGGAAATCTGCAATTAGATACTTCATAGCGCAATGAACATTACAGTGACAAAGGAAATATCCACAGATGAAAACAAGAAAGAAGCTTTCTTAGAAACTTCTTGGTGATGTGTGAATTCATCTCACAGAGTTACACTTATGTTTCGTGGAGCAGTCCATTAACACTGTCTTTGAGGAATCTGAGAAGGGCTTCTTTGGATCACATTGAGGCCTACGCTGATAAAGGAAATTTCATCCGTTCAAAACGTGAAAGAAGCTTTCTGAGAAACTTCTTTCTGATCTGTGAGTTCATCTCACAGAGTTACAACCTCTGCCTCAAGAAGCAGTTTGCTAACACTCTTTTCGTGGAATCTGCAAAGTGATATTTGGGAGCCTATTGGGGCCCATGGTGATAAGGGAAATATCCTCACATAATAACTAAGAGAAGCTTTCTGAGAAACTGCATTGCCATGTGTGAATGCAACTCACAGAGTTACACGTTTCTCTTCTGTGATCTGTTTGTTAGCACAGTTTTCTGGAAATCTGCAATTAGATACTTCATAGCGCAATGAACATTACAGTGACAAAGGAATATCCACAGATGAAAACAAGAAAGAAGCTTTCTTAGAAACGTCTTGGTGATGTGTGAATCATCTCACAGAGTTACACTTATGTTTCGTGGAGCAGTCCATTAACACTGTCTTTGAGGAATCTGAGAAGGGCTTCTTTGGATCACATGAGGCCTACTGATAAAGGAAATTTCATCCGTTCAAAACGTGAAAGAAAGCCGTTCTGAGAAACTTCTTTCTGATCTGTGAGTTCATCTCACAAGTTACAACCTCTGCCTCAAGAAGCAGTTTGCTAACACTCTTTTCGTGGAATCTGCAAAGTGATATTTGGGAGACGCTATTGGGGGCCCATGGTGATAGGGAAATATCCTCAACATAATAACTAAAGGAGAGCTTTCTGAGAAACTGCATTGCCATGTGTGAATGCAACTCACAGGAGTTACACTTTTCTCTTCTGTGAATCTGTTTGTTAGCACAGTGACTTTCTGAGAAACTGCTTTGTGATATGTGAATTCATTTCACAGTGTTCTATCACCCTTTCTCGGAGGAGTTTCCTAGCACTCATTTTGAGGAATCTCAGATGTGATGTCTTGGATATCATTAAATCGCATGCTGAATAAGGAACTATCCTCAGAGAAACCTGCAGAGAAGCCTTCTCAAAAACTTCTTTGTTGTGGGTGAATTCACCCCACAGATGTCCATCATTGTTTCCACTGAGAAACTTCCTAGCAGAATTTTCGCAGTATCTGCAATAGGACACACGGGGCGCTCCAAGACCACAAATAACCTCGTCTTACTAAAGAAAGAAGCTTTCTGAGAAACCGCTTTGTGATGTGTGAATTCAACTCACTAAGTTGCAGCTGTATTTCGTGGGGCCGTGGCCTAGCCCTATTTGTGTGGAATCTGAGAACAGATATTCCCGATCCCTTTGAAAACAATGGGGCCAATGGAAACATCTTCCAATAAAAATGAGAAAGAAGCTTTCTGAGAAACTTCTTTCTGATCTGTGAGTTCATCTCACAGAGTTACAACCTCTGCCTCAAGAAGCAGTTTGCTAACACTCTTTTCGTGGAATCTGCAAAGTGATATTTGGGAGCCTATTGGGGCCCATGGTGATAAGGGAAATATCCTCACATAATAACTAAAGAGAAGCTTTCTGAGAAACTGCATTGCCATGTGTGAATGCAACTCACAGAGTTACACGTTTCTCTTCTGTGATCTGTTTGTTAGCACAGTTTTCTGGAAATCTGCAATTAGATACTTCATAGCGCAATGAACATTACAGTGACAAAGGAAATATCCACAGATGAAAACAAGAAAGAGGCTTTCTATGAAACTTCTTGGTGATGTGTGAATTCATCTCACAGAGTTACACTTATGTTTCGTGGAGCAGTCCATTAACACTGTCTTTGAGGAATCTGAGAAGGGCTTCTTTGGATCACATTGAGGCCTACGCTGATAAAGGAAATTTCATCCGTTCAAAACGTGAAAGAAGCTTTCTGAGAAACTTCTTTCTGATCTGTGAGTTCATCTCACAGAGTTACAACCTCTGCCTCAAGAAGCAGTTTGCTAACACTCTTTTCGTGGAATCTGCAAAGTGATATTTGGAGCCTATTGGGGCCCATGGTGATAAGGGAAATATCCTCACATAATAACTAAAGAGAAGCTTTCTGAGAAACTGCATTGCCATGTGTGAATGCAACTCACAGAGTTACACGTTTCTCTTCTGTGATCTGTTTGTTAGCACAGTTTTCTGGAATCTGCAATTAGATACTTCATAGCGCAATGAACATTACAGTGACAAAGGAAATATCCACAGATGAAAACAAGAAAGAAGCTTTCTTAGAAACTTCTTGGTGATGTGTGAATTCATCTCACAGAGTTACACTTATGTTTCGTGGAGCAGTCCATTAACACTGTCTTTGAGGAATCTGAGAAGGGCTTCTTTGGATCACATTGAGGCTACGCTGATAAAGGAAATTTCATCCGTTCAAAACGTGAAAGAAGCTTTCTGAGAAACTTCTTTCTGATCTGTGAGTTCATCTCACAGAGTTACAACCTCTGCCTCAAGAAGCAGTTTGCTAACACTCTTTTCGTGGAATCTGCAAAGTGATATTTGGGAGCCTATTGGGGCCCATGGTGATAAGGGAAATATCCTCACATAATAACTAAAGAGAAGCTTTCTGAGAAACTGCATTGCCATGTGTGAATGCAACTCACAGAGTTACACGGTTCTCTTCTGTGATCTGTTTGTTAGCACAGTTTTCTGGAAATCTGCAATTAGATACTTCATAGCGCAATGAACATTACAGTGACAAAGGAAATATCCACAGATGAAAACAAGAAAGAAGCTTTCTTAGAAACTTCTTGGTGATGTGTGAATTCATCTCACAGAGTTACACTTATGTTTCGTGGAGCAGTCCATTAACACTGTCTTTGAGGAATCTGAGAAGGGCTTCTTTGGATCACATTGAGGCCTACGCTGATAAAGGAAATTTCATCCGTTCAAAACGTGAAAGAAGCTTTCTGAGAAACTTCTTTCTGATCTGTGAGTTCATCTCACAGAGTTACACCTCTGCCTCAAGAAGCAGTTTGCTAACACTCTTTTCGTGGAATCTGCAAAGTGATATTTGGGAGCCTATTGGGGCCCATGGTGATAAGGGAAATATCCTCACATAATAACTAAAGAGAAGCTTTCTGAGAAACTGCATTGCCATGTGTGAATGCAACTCACAGAGTTACACGTTTCTCTTCTGTGATCTGTTGTTAGCACAGTTTTCTGGAAATCTGCAATTAGATACTTCATAGCGCAATGAACATTACAGTGACAAAGGAACTATCCACAGATGAAAACAAGAAAGAAGCTTTCTTAGAAACTTCTTGGTGATGTGTGAATTCATCTCACAGAGTTTACACTTATGTTTCGTGGAGCAGTCCATTAACACTGTCTTTGAGGAATCTGAGAAGGGCTTCTTTGGATCACATTGAGGCCTACGCTGATAAAGGAAATTTCATCCGTTCAAAACGTGAAAGAAGCTTTCTGAGAAACTTCTTTCTGATCTGTGAGTTCATCTCACAGAGTTACAAACCTCTGCCTCAAGAAGCAGTTTGCTAACACTCTTTTCGTGGAATCTGCAAAGTGATATTTGGGAGCCTATTGGGGCCCATGGTGATAAGGGAAATATCCTCACATAATAACTAAAGAGAAGCTTTCTGAGAAACTGCATTGCCATGTGTGAATGCAACTCACAGAGTTACACGTTTCTCTTCTGTGATCTGTTTGTTAACACAGTTTTCTGGAAATCTGCAATTAGATACTTCATAGCGCAATGAACATTACAGTGACAGAGGAAATATCCACAGATGAAACAAGAAAGAAGCTTTCTTAGAAACTTCTTGGTGATGTGTGAATTCATCTCACAGAGTTACACTTATGTTTCGTGGAGCAGTCCATTAACACTGTCTTTGAGGAATCTGAGAAGGGCTTCTTTGGATCACATTGAGGCCTACGCTGATAAAGGAAATTTCATCCGTTCAAAACGTGAAAGAAGCTTTCTGAGAAACTTCTTTCTGATCTGTGAGTTCATCTCACAGAGTTACAACCTCTGCCTCAAGAAGCAGTTTGCTAACACTCTTTTCGTGGAATCTGCAAAGTGATATTTGGGAGCCTATTGGGGCCCATGGTGATAAGGGAAATATCCTCACATAATAACTAAAGAGAAGCTTTCTGAGAAACTGCATTGCCATGTGTGAATGCAACTCACAGAGTTACACGTTTCTCTTCTGTGATCTGTTTGTTAGCACAGTTTTCTGGAAATCTGCAATAAGATACTTCATAGCGCAATGAACATTACAGTGACAAAGGAAATATCCACAGATGAAAACAAGAAAGAAGCTTTCTTAGAAACTTCTTGGTGATGTGTGAATTCATCTCACAGAGTTACACTTATGTTTCGTGGAGCAGTCCATTAACACTGTCTTTGAGGAATCTGAGAAGGGCTTCTTTGGATCACATTGAGGCCTACGCTGATAAAGGAAATTCATCCGTTCAAAAAGTGAAAGAAGCTTTCTGAGAAACTTCTTTCTGATCTGTGAGTTCATCTCACAGAGTTACAACCTCTGCCTCAAGAAGCAGTTTGCTAACACTCTTTTCGTGGAATCTGCAAAGTGATATTTGGGAAGCCTATTGGGGCCATGGTGATAAGGGAATATCCTCACATAATAACTAAAGAGAAGCTTTCTGAGAAACTGCATTGCCATGTGTGAATGCAACTCACAGAGTACACGTTTCTCTTCTGTGATCTGTTTGTTAGCACAGTTTTCTGGAAATCTGCAATTAGATACTTCATAGCGCAAAGAACATTACAGTGACAAAGGAATATCCACAGATGAAAACAAGAAAGAAGCTTTCTTAGAAACTTCTTGGTGATGTGTGAATTCATCTCACAGAGTTACACTTATGTTTCGTGGAGCAGTCCATTAACACTGTCTTTGAGGAATCTGAGAAGGCTTCTTTGGATCACATTGAGGCCTACGCTGATAAAGGAAATTTCATCCGTTCAAAACGTGAAAGAAGCTTTCTGAGAAACTTCTTTCTGATCTGTGAGTTCATCTCACAGAGTTACAACCTCTGCCTCAAGAAGCAGTTGCTAACACTCTTTTCGTGGAATCGCAAAGTGATATTTGGGAGCCTATTGGGGCCCATGGTGATAAGGAAATATCCTCACATAATAACTAAAGAGAAGCTTTCTGAGAAACTGCATTGCCATGTTGAATGCAACTCACAGAGTTACACGTTTCTCTTCTGTGATCTGTTTGTTAGCACAGTTTTCTGGAAATCTGCAATTAGATACTTCATAGCGCAAGAACATTACAGTGACAAAGGAAATCACAGATGAAAACAAGAAAGAAGCTTTCTTAGAAACTTCTTGGTGATGTGTGAATTCATCTCACAGAGTTACACTTATGTTTCGTGGAGCAGTCCATTAACACTGTCTTTGAGGAATCTGAGAAGGGCTTCTTTGGATCACATTGAGGCCTACGCTGATAAAGGAAATTTCATCCGTTCAAAACGTGAAAGAAGCTTCTGAGAAACTTCTTCTGATCTGTGAGTTCATCTCACAGAGTTACAACCTCTGCCTCAAGAAGCAGTTTGCTAACACTCTTTCGTGGAATCTGCAAAGTGATATTTGGGAGCCTATTGGGGCCCATGGTGAAAGGGAAATATCCTCACATAATAACTAAAGAGAAGCTTTCTGAGAAACTGCATTGCCATGTGTGAATGCAACTCACAGTGTACGCCAGTGTTTTTTGGAGCCGTTTCTTTAGGACGTTTTCCGTGGATTCCGAGAAGTGATATTCAGATAGCTTTGAAGAATAGAAGGAGAAAGGAAATCCTTCAAGAGAAAGAGGAACCAACTTTCTGAGAAACTGCTTGTGATTGTGAATTCATTCACAGTGTTTTCTATCACCCTTCGGAGGAGTTTCCTAGCACTCATTTGAGGAATCTCAGATGTGATGTCTTGGATATCATTAAATCGCATACTGAATAAGGAACTATCCTCAGAGAAACGCAGAGAAGCCTTCTCAAAAACTTCTTGTTGTGGTGAATTCACCACACAGATTCCATCATGTTTTCCACTGAGACTTCCTAGCAGAATTTTCGCAGATCTGCAATAGGACACCGGTGGCGCCAAACCACAATAACCTCGTCTTACTAAAGAAAGAAGCTTTCTGAGAAACCGCTTGTGATGTGTTGAATTCAACTCACTAAGTTGCAGCTGTATTTCGTGGGGCCGTGGCCTAGCCTATTTGTGTGGAATCTGAGAACAGATACCCGATCCCTTTGAAACAATGGGCCAATGGAAACTCTTCCATAAAAATGAGAAAGAAGCTTTCTGAGAAACTTCTTTCTGATCTGTGAGTTCATCTCACAGAGTTAAACCTCTGCCGCAAGAAGCAGTTTGCAACACTCTTTTCGTGGAATCTGCAAAGTGATATTTGGAGCCTATAGGGGCCCATGGTGATAAGGAAATATCCTCACAAAACTAAAGAGAAGCTTTCTGAGAAACTGCATTGCCATGTGTGAATGCAACTCACAAGTTACACGTTTCCTTCTGTGATCTTTTGTTAGCACAGTTTTCTGGAAATCTGCAATGAGATACTTCATAGCGCAAAGAACATTACAGTGACAAAGGAATATCCACAGAAGAAAACAGAAAGAAGCTTTCTTAGAAACTTCTTGGTGATTGTGAATCATCTCACAGAGTTACACTTATGTTTCGTGGAGCAGTCCTTAACACTGTCTTGAGGAATCTGAGAAGGGCTTCTTTGGATCACATTGAGGCCTACGCTGATAAAGGAAATTTCATCCGTCAAAACGTGAAAGAAGCTTTCTGAGAAACTTCTTTCTGACTGTGAGTTCATCTCACAGAGTTACAACCTCTGCCTCAAGAAGCAGTTTGCTAACACTCTTTTCGTGGAATCGGCAAAGTGATATTTGGGAGCCTATTGGGGCCCATGGTGATAAGGAAATATCCTCACATAATAACTAAAGAGAAGCTTTCTGAGAAACTGCATTGCCATGTGTGAATGCAACTCACAGAGTTACACGTTTCTCTTCGTGATCTGTTTGTAGCACAGTTTTCTGGAAATCTGCATTAGATAC
>NC_044554.1:136246653-136265586 GCF_007565055.1 Rhinopithecus roxellana | reverse complement strand
CTGGGCGCAGTGGCTCACGCCTGTAATCCCAGCACTTTGGGAGGCCGAGGTGGGCGGATCACCTGAGGTCAGGAGTTCGAGACCAGCCTGGCCAACATGGAGAAACTCTGTCTCTACTAAAATACAAAAATTAGCCTGAGTGGTAGCAGGCACCTGCAGTCCCAGCTACTCAAGGAGGCTGAGGCAGGAGAATCACTTGAACCTGGGAGGCGGAGGTTGCAGTGAGCCCAGATGGCACCACTGCACTCCAGGGGTGGACAGAGTAAGAGGCCATCAAAAAAGAAAGAAAGAAAGAAAGAAAGAAAAGAAAGAAAGAAGAAAGAAAAGAAAAGAAAGAAAGAAAGAAAGAAAGAAAGAAGAAAGAAAAGAAAGAAAGAAAGAAAGAAAGAAAGAAAGAAAAAAGAAAGAAAGAGAAGAAAGAAGAAAGAAGAAAAGAAAGAAAGAAAGAAAGAAGGAAAGAGAGAGAGAGAAGGAAGGAAGGAAGGAAGGAAGGAAGGAAGGAAGGAAGGAAGGAAGGAAGGAAGGAAGGAAGGAAGGAAAGAAAGAAATGCCATGCTGCTGTTCTCACTCATAAGTGGGAGCTAAGTGGTGAGAACACACGGACACATAGAGGGGAACAGCACACACTGGGGTCTATCAGAGGGTGGAGGGTGGGAGGAGGGGAGAGGATCAGGAAAAATAACTAATGGGTACTAGGCTTAACACCTGAGTGATGAAATAATCACCAAACCTTCAGGACACAGTTTACCTATGGAACAAATGCCCATGACAACAAACCCCCATGACACAGTTTACCTCTGTAACATACCTGCACATGTGCTCCTGAACCTAAAATAAAAGTTTTAAAAAGTCGAAAAAAAAAGAGAAAGAAAAAGAAATGCAATGGTGCATGGCAGCCACCAAAAGGATGCTTCCCAAGACAGACTGTTTGCAAAATTGACCTCCACTCCCCCTGCAAAAACCTGAAACTTCTCTTAGTATCTTTGATTTTTTCCTTAGTGACTCATTATAGCCCTGTTATCCACAATTATGGCTCTTAATAGTATTCTGACCTATTTTATGAAAAACAACATATTCTGCCTATCTATATAATTTGCATTTTAAAATGCATTTCAGTTATTTTTTCTTTTCTCCATCTTTTACATTTTTTGATTGAGTCCTATTTATTTTTAATTAATTAGTTAACTTAAACTAATTAATTCTCACTCTCTTATAGGCTGGAAAACAGTGATGCGATCATAGCTCACTGCAGCCTCAAACTCCTGGGCTCAAGTCATTCTTCTGCCTCAGCCTCCCGCTAGCTGGGACCACAGGCGTGCATCACCATGCCCAGATTATTTTCATTTTAAAGATAAAACCGAGCCCCCTTCGTGTGGCCATAAATAAGAAAACTTGTAGTCTGGAAGGAGGGGTGGCCCTACTGGGGACATGTAGGGTGCTGTGGGATGAGCCAGCCCTGCAGAAGGCACAAAAGAGAAAGGAAAAAATAAACAGACAAGTTCATGTCTGAGCTGCAGAATCCCACCTTACTTCAGTATGATCTAGGCTTTTCGGTTATAGACAGCAAGAATTCTATCAGTCATCATTGAAAAAGCAACAAAAAGCAAAAAAGAGAAACCGCGGAGTTTCCTGGTTTTCTTTAAAATTGGGACTACTTTTCCAATTTCTTTGAGTCTGCAATTAAGTTTTTCTTTTTTTTTTCAACTTTTACTTTAGGTTCAGGGGATACATGGGCAGGTTTGTTACGTGGGTAAATCGTGTGTGTTGTGGGTATTTAGCGTACAGATTCTTTTGTCACACAGGCAAAGAGCATAGTACTTAGTTGGTAGTTTTTTGATCTTCTACCCTCCACTCTCAATCAGGCCCCAGTGAGTTTTATATGAGGACAAGAACCATTACTTTGTTTTCCTGGTACATCTTTCATGCAGCCTACCACTTCATGAACTTAAAAAAATCTGCAGTTATAACGAAGTATTGTCTTTTAAAAACAATTTATAGTGATTCCTATATTCTTATGACAGGTCAGAGCCCATATATTTGGGATTTTGTTTTTAGTTATTGATCATATTCTATATCGGGGGAAAAAACAAATAAAACCTGAATCAAAATTTGTGTTCTAGTTTTATTGGGGAAGGCCACATAATAATTCAGTAGTATATATCAAGGTTGATGGTCAAAATGATGCTAGTAAGATTAAAATACTCAAGGTGAGAATACAGTGGAACCAGGCATTCTGAAATCATCTGCACTCATTTCTCTGTGTTCACTTGCCAATAAGTTCCATCACCTAAACAACGTCCTGAGGCCAAACTCCCCACCTGGGGAGGAAAACTACAGAGGCTTGCCATTGTCATTATCTCCAGGAAACTTCATCCAGAAGTTCTGAAGCCAACAATCCATTTCTGGCTGCTCCTCCCTCCCAAGTTGTTCCTTATACAGACACTTTTGAATTAATAGGCAAGGAAAACAAAAGCATCATTTATAAATTTAGCAGTAGGAGAACATATAGTTGTCTATATAAACAAAAAGCTTATTTGTTATCCAAACAATCTAACTATAACTTTTTTAGGGAAATAGTTCCAAAATATCACCACATTTTTGCCTATATCAATCACAATTTTCCATGATCATTGTTGTAAAAGAAATGTAAATTTATATTCTGTGTTCAAAATAAATTATATTTTGTATTTTCTCATGGGTATTCAATTTTGTGTAGGTGGTGCAGGAGGGAGTGAGGTTTAGCAGTTCGGAGGCTGGGTTTAGATTCAGACTGTCAAACCTGGGTTCAAATTTGGCTCCAGTCTACTGTGTGACAGTGGGCAAGGACACTTATTGGCAAGTGAACACAGAGAAATGAGTGCAGATGATTTCAGAATGCCTGGTTCCACTGTATTCTCACCTTGAGTATTTTAATCTTACTAATCTTTGCTTCTCAGTGACTCATCTGTAAAGTGAAATTAAAAAAAAAAATCCCCTAGAGATGTTGTATTAGTCCATTTTGCATCGCCATAAAGAAGAACTTGAGGCTGGGTGAGTTATAGAGAAAAGAGACTCATTTGGCTCACGGTTCTACAGGATGTACAATCATGGTGCCAGCATCTGCCTGGCTTCCGGTGAGGCCTCAAGGAGCTTATGATCATGGTGGAAGAAAAAGGGGGCATGGTGCAGCACATGGTGGGAGGCAGAGCAAGAGAGAGCCAGGTCCTTTTGAACAACCAGATCTCCTGGGAACTCCTACCGTAAGGACAGCACTGAGCCACTCATGAGGGATCTGCCCTCAGGTCCCAAACACCTCCCACTAGGCCCACCTCCAACACTGGAGGTCACATCGCAACATGAGATTTGGAGGACACAAAACATCCAAACCACATCAGATGGGCTTAAGCTAAAGAGCTCATTGCGGATGCCAAGACCCTAGATCCATTCATCGTGTTAAACCAAAAATTGGGATAAATTGATTGGTGGATTCAATGAAGACGAATGAAAACTGGAGACAGATGCATCTGTAAACAAATTGCTTCTGCAGATTTATTCAGATGGTTCTGGTGAAGTGAAACAGCCCATGACCAAAGTATTTAGGGAGTCTGGTGGTGTCGTTTTGAGTATTTACTAGTCCGAAGTAGGTAAAAAGAAAGTTGAACTCAATGCTCCTGCTCATATGAAATGAAAAAACGTAAATTAATTTTCTATCAATGTTAAAGAAAAAAGGACTGTTGAATGGATTTAATCAAATAATATAAGGCAATTAAAGAGTACCTAACTAAATGCTCCATAAATGCTGGTTACTTATATTTTGTTATATGTATATATTCACATAAATTTTATATGACAATATAAATTTAGTTTATATATTATTTTATTTATTAATATAATTTAGATTAATATAATATACAGAAATATACTTGAAAATATAGATTTGATGACATACTATTTTACTTATGGAGCCAATGTCAAAGCTTATGCATATGATATTCAAGTCATAATCAAATATAGCTATGACCTTAAGTGTTTCATGAATCTGGAGGAAAATGGTAGTAAATACTATTGGTTTGACAGTCAGAAGCAACAAGGTGTCACAGATGGTCTCTCGAACACAGCTGAGATTCGTCATAGATCCAGAGGGGAGAACGCCACCTACTGAACGTCACATTTCAGGATGTATCTCTTCATCCTGAGAACTTAATGATCATAATACACTTAATAAGATGTGACACTTTATCATCATTAATTAGTTTATCTGCAAAACATCTTTGTGAAGTAGAAAAGATTCATTGCCCTTATTATTATTTGTTACTCACAGGATTCATAGATAAAGTTGTTGAGTCTTAAGCCATGTCTACCCAACATCGAATGTCCAGCTTCCCTGGGTGACCCAGGAAGAATTTCATTTGGTAATAAAGATTGGAATTCCATGTTTGTTCATGATGAAATTCTCCAGAAACTCACTACATTTTATATTTGCTAATTGTCTCTTCTTTCTGTCTCTCTTTCTTTCCCTTCTTTCTCTTTCTTTCCTTCCTTCTTTCTTTCTTTTTTCTTTTTTCTTTCTTTCTTTCTCTCTCTCTTTCTTCCTTCCTTCCTTCCTTCTTTCTTTCCCTCTCTCTCTTCCTTCCTTCCCTCCCTCCTCTCTCCCTTCTGCTTTCTTTTTTCCTTCCTTCCTTCCTTCCCTCTCTCTCTTTTCTTTTCTTTCTTTCTTTCTTTCTTCTTCTTTCTTTCTTTTTCTCTTTCTTTTCTTTTTTTTTTTTTCTTTCTTTTTTCTTTCTTTCTTTTTTTTTTCTTCTTTCTTTCTTTCTTTTCTTTCTTTCTTTCTTTCTTGTCTTTCTTTCTTTCTTCTCTTTCTTTCTTTCTTTTTCTTTCTTTCTTTTCTCTCTTTCCTTTCTCTCTTTCTCTTCTCTTTCTTCTTTCTTCCTTTCCTTCTTCTTTTTCTGAGATAAGGTCTCACTCTATTGCCCAGGCTAGGCTGGTACTCCTGGCTTCAAGCAATCTTCCCACCTCAGCCTCTGAGTAGCTGGGACTACACTCGTGGGCCACCGTGCCTGGCTAATTTTTCTGTTTTTGTAGAGATTGGAATCTTGCTGTGTTGCCCAGGCAGGGCCTAGAACTCCCGGCCTCAAGTGATCCTCCCACCTCAGCTCCCCAACATGCTGGGACTATAGGTGTGAGCCACTGTGCCCAGTCTCACCCTCGCTGACTGTATTTGCTTAGAAATCTGTGGTTCCTCTCAGTTCCTCTCCATTCAACCCTCACCAAGTAAAACAGAATGCTATAGGAGAAAAAACTTTCCTAGCCATTATTTGCATGCATAATCCAAGAAGTTATGATATTTTCAGATGGTTTTGGATATGTTCTTCTAGATTAATGAAGATATTATACCTCCCTACTGTTCTTTCTTTCCTGGAGGTAAAAGGAATTTGATCAGTTTCCAAATACCTTGATATTTTGCCAAAATTCACATTCATAAAACGAGTTTGTGCTAGATCACTTTACCTCTTATTTCAGGTGTGTTTCCCTCTAACCGGTCTAACTTAGAGGACTTAAAAAACTTGTTCCCATTCCTCCTGTCTTCATTTATGCCCTGTGTGTTGTGGTAAATATATGAACATTTGACCCCTGCATTGTTGCACTGATATTGATAGTGTTGCATTGGGCAAAATTTGCTTTATAGTAACTGATCTGACACAAACTCTGCTTTCTCTGAATATTTGTTTATTATTTATTTATTTATTTATTTAAATATGGTCTCACTCTGTCACCCAGTCTGGAGTGCAGTGCCATGATCTCAGCTCACTGTAACTTCCGCCTCCCAGGTTCAAGTTATTTTCCTGCCTCAGCCTCCGGAGTAGCTGGGACTATAGGTGCATGCCACCACGCCTGGCTAATTTTTGTATTTTTAGTAGAGATGGGGTTTCTCCATGTTGGCCAGGCTGGTCTCGAACTCCTGACCTCAGGTGATCCACCCACCTTGGCCTCCCCGTGCTGGGATTACAGTCAAGCCACTGTGCTTGACTCTGAATTATTTTTAAGTCTAAATATTAAAGCAATTTTACAAGTAGCAAAAGCAGAGCAGACACATTTAGAGAGAGTAATATTCAGTAAATTTAATGTATCCTAGTTTTTCTTCATTTAGTCTTTTGTCAATTATTTATTCATTCAACAAGCACATGTTAAAGGGCTTGGTACTACGATATGTACCAACATGGAAATATTAAGTGGTGAGTTCAGCTTATAAATAATTCCCAAGGGTAATCAATAGTTTGAGATGAATGGAGCAGAGTAGTGGTTAAGACAACTGGTTTAAGACTCATTCTAGTCCAAGTCCAAATCTTCACCTTGCTACATACCAGATGTATGACATTAGAAAAGTTAGTCTGTCTTCCTGAGCTACAGTTTACTCATCTTTGTAAACTCTTTGTCATGCTGTTATTAGGAGGCTCAAATAAAATAATGGATATCAGGCAATTAATATATTGTTTGAAACACTGCAGAATAATAAAGACTGGCTATTTATGTTTTAAATTAGGGATTCTCGTTAGATTGAAATCTACTGGGCAACACATTTTAAAAATCTGACCCGGTATATCTTCAACCCAAGATCTTCAAGTTCCCTTCTACCTGTGATTCAGTAAACACAATTTTCTGAAAAGAATTCATTCTGTATTGATTAGAAAGTTGTCTGAGACACAAAGATGTTCCCTTCTCCCAATGGGAGGGGCTGCATTTAAACTCAGCTGTGCACTGGACCCAAGGTCCCTCCTGAAGCAAGTATGCTACTCAATCCTATTTATCCTCTGGACTTCAGGTGCTGGGCAGCTGGAATTACCAGGCAAATCTCCTAAATAGCTGCCAACTGAACTCTAAGCTGCTGATTTCTGAGTAGCTTGTGTATTGCCCCACTGACCAGGCTGCTTTCTCATTTCTGCCCTATAAAAAGCTTGAATGAGAGGAGCAGTAGTCCTCTAGTGGAACCCAGACCCACACTGCAGAACCAGAAGCCCTTTGGGTCCTCCATCTTCCTACAGGAATCAGAGGACTTCTGCTTTCGTTTCTCTTGCTGATTCAACCTTATACATTTTCATCTTCCCAATAAAGTCTATGCCCGTGGATACTGTGGAATTTATCCTGAACCCTGCTACACGACAGGTGGGACTGACCTGACACAACACCTCCATACCGCGGTTCCTCCTGAATCCCTTTTTACTTTGCCAAGATTCCCAATGGGAATGATACCACAATTGGCAGCAAGTCGGGGTCCACCCCATTGTGGATTTTACTGCAGCATTTCCTTCTCTCCTCCCAGGAATTAATTACAAACAAACCAACAACTCATTCACGATTATCATCCCAAGTGTTCTGTAAAATGAAAAGTGCTTTTTTCACCAGGGAATCATGTCCTCTGTAGGAACATGGATGGAGCTGGAGGCCTTTATCTTTAGCAAACTAATGCAGGAACAGAAAACCAAATACTGCGTGTTCTCACTTATAGGTGGGAACCGAGTGATGAGAACACAGCTACACGTGGAGGGGCAACAACACACATTGGGGCCTACTTGGGTGTGGAGAGTGGGAGGAGAGGATAAAAACAATAGCTAATGGGCACTAGGCTTAGTACCTCAATGACAAAATAATCTGTGTAACAAACCCCATGACACAAGCTTACCTCTATAACAAACCTGCACATGTACCGTTGAACTTAAAAGTGAGAAAGAAGTGCTTTTTTTCTTACAAAAAGTTTATTGATTCATAGATGGTGGAACCTTTTGATAGAAAGAATGCAAATAATTTAATATACCCAGGGATGTAGCCTGTTCTTAGTTCTGTTATTCCTGTATTAACGGGATAACTTATTTTTGCCTTTTTATCAATATGAGTAAAATGAAGGGTATGATTCAAATTAAACTATCTTGTTAGGGACATACCTAATTAAAGCTATTATAACATTTATCTTGTGATATTAAGTTACAAACAATAATCTCTCTAGCTGGATGAAATACTTTCACTGTGTGTATATGTTTTCTAAGGTAGATATGAGAAACAGTGCAACATAGCCTAAAGATCATAGAGCTGGGACAGTAGTGTATAGAATTGAATCCTGTCTTCACCAGCTCTGAGCTGTGTAAACTTTGGCAAGTTACTTAATCTCTTTTTGCCTAACTTTCTCATGTATAAAATAGAGATTAAAAAGTTATGATAATTATGGCCAGGCATGGTGGCTCATGCCTGTAATCCCAGCACTTTGGGAGGTAAAGGTGGGCGGATCACGAGGTCAGGAGTTTGAGACCACCCTGGCCAATAGAATGAAATCCCGTCTCTCCTAAAAATGCAAAAACAAAGTTATCCAGGCATGGTGGTGCAGCTGAGGCAGGAGAATTGCTTGGAGACAGGAGAATCACTTGAACCCAGGAGGCAGAGATTGTGATGAGCCGAGATCATACCATTGCACTCCAGCCTGGGCAACAAAGCAAGACTCTGTCTAAAAATAAAAAAAAAAGTTATGATAATTAAGTAACATATAAGTAAAGTGCTTAAAAATCAATAGTATGTAATTATTAAAAATATAAATATAATACATATAATAAATTTATTTTTATATACTTTCTAATACAATATTTTATACTAAAAGATATGATATTAAATAAAATTTGGAGTTTGAGTTTTAATTCCCTATCGAAAATAAGGAATTACAATTATTTTGTTAAACTTGTTATTACTGTATGTAAGAAAGCTGTTAGTATTTGTGTATTTTATTATTAGCCATCTTATTAAACTTTCTTAGTTATTATAATAATTTTCAGCTGATCCTTTTAGGTTTTCTAGATAAATCATCTGTTGGCAATAATATTTTATCTTCTTTGCAAAATTTACACTCCTTATTCATTTTTCTTGTCTTATTACAGTGGTCAAGAGCTTCCATAACAGATTAGACCACAGTAGTTTCAGGCAGGTGGAGTAGTCTGTATGTTTACCAATATTTGCTGCTTCTCCCAAGGCAGAATTAAATTTTTCTATTCTATCAGTGTTGAATTTGGCCATGTGCCTGCTGCAGCCAATAAGATGTGACACACTTTTGGAAAGAAGTTTCTAAAAGCCAGGCAATGATTCACCACATTATCTTTTCCCTCCCTGGAGCGATTGTCAATATTCAGACAGAGACTACTGCATTAGTCCAGGTGCTAAAGTGAAGTCCTACAGAGCAGAGTTGCAGCTGCCCATAGCAGGCATGAAGTGTGGAGCAAACCTTCGTTGTTGAAAGCTCTTCAGATTTGAGGATCATTTGTTAACTGCAGTAGATATCTTTGATTTAATTTTTCTTCTTAGCAATCTCAACTTTGTCTTCCTTAACATCTTCTAACCAATTTTTAAAAATTTCTTCTGTCTCTCCAGATAAGAATAATTCCCAAATTATAAAGCATATGCAATGCCATTCTTATTTCAAGCAAGTAGGTCTACACTTGGAATATACACACAATTGACAGGGTGAGAAGACTGAAGGTAATGTATTGCAAAATTAAAGTCCTCTAAGCAGAAAAGAAAGAATTACTCTCTGTCCCAATCTTATATTTTCATATAAGGTTAGATGAATCATCAAGTTAGAGAATCACTGCAGTAGAACCAGTAGTTTCTGTGGTCACTATTTAGGCATCTTGATCGTATTATTTTTAAAGAGATTTTCAAAAATCAGTGGTTACTTTGAAAGGTATAACTGGGTATTTTAAAATTGTCTTCTTTTTGGTCTAGGATAATTTCCAAATCTTCTACAGTGAGCATATACATTACTCTCATAATTAGAATTTTCATATATATGTATTTAGGTATATCTAAATATAAGTAAATATATAGTAAATATATTAGCAATGGGGTCTTGCTATACATGTTGCCCACGCTGATCTCAAACTCCTGGGGCTCAACACCTCTCTGCCTTGACCTCTTGAGTATCTGGGATTACAGGGATGAGGCCCCTGCTCTCAGTTTATAATTAGAATTTTAAAATCTTGGCTGGGCTCACATCTGTAATCCCAGCATTTGGGGGGGCCGAGGTGGTGGATCACTTGAGGTCAAGAGTTTGAGACCAGCCTGGCCAACATGGTGAAACCCTGTCTCTACTAAAAATACAAAAACCAGCAAGGTGTGGTGGCACGTGCCTGTAATCTTAGCTACTTGGGAGACTGAGACAGGAGAATCAGCTTGAAACCTGGAGGTGGAGGTTGCGGTGAGCCAAGATCCCGCCACTACACTACAGTCTCGGTGACAGAGTGAGACTCCATCTCAAAAAAAAAAAAAAAGAAAAAAAAAAAAAGAAAAACAAAAACAAAATATTTAACAGCGGCACCAAAAAAGAGTTAGGTGTGAGGTGGGCAACATGGCGGGGAGTTTAGGCATGAAGTGACAAGATTCACAACAAGAAGAACAGTTAGGAAGAGATGGCCATTGTGGAGAGACAGGTAGTTGCTCAGCTAGTGGCAGAGGGCCCACAGTGAGAGGAGGAGCGGGGAGTGGAATAGATTTGATACCCACTTGGGAGGCAGAATCAAATCTGACAGAATTTGATGATGGGTGTGAGTGTAGGTGAGAGTTTAGATAAGGAGTTAAAGAGAGAGAGGAGCTTAAGATTACACCCATGTTTTGATTGAGGTTACCAGTAAATGATGCCATCACTGAGAGAAGGAGAGACAAGGGAAGAAGAACCAATTCATAATGGGGCAATTTTAAGTGGAGATGCACGTGGGAGACATGTAAGACAAGTGGAGTTTGTCACATCCCATCAGATTCCTTGATAGAATTTTTGTGGGTGGGAGGCCATTGCTATTTCTAGCATCTAACAACCGTTTCAGAAAAACTGGCATTTATTTTAGCAGGACCTTTCTGAATATTTTCTGGGGCAATCTTTTCCTGTTGTCGAGGCTGTTCTGAAAAGATTAGTTTCACATCTCTATAGGCTAACCTGGTAGTAGCAGAATATAGGCCTCTGGGTATATTTTATTATTCCATCATTTCACTGACATGGAAAGTAGGATGAAGATTGGGATTTATTGGTGAATGGTTTTCTCCCCTATATGTACTGCAGCCATCTAGTCAGGTTCCATAAGCATTTTCTTATTTAGGGCAGCAATTCCTATCTTTGATTTTACAATATTCAAAGGTGTTTCACTCTATCTTTACGGGTGTGGTAGAGTTTTCAGATGTAGAAAAATGTTGTCAGTGTTCATTCATTCCAGTTTAGCAGTAAAGTTTTGCATGGCAAATATTTAAAAGACAGAAATAAAGCATTTCATCATGCTTGGCTTGGTAATTAGATTGTTCAGCTCTTCGGGCAGACAGTTATTATTATTGTCATTTTTTATTATTAAACCATATTTATTTTATTTTATTTTAAGATCCAGGGTACATATGCAGGATGTGCAGGTTTCTTACATAGGTAAACGTGTGCTATGGTGGTTTGCTGCACCTATCAACCCATCACCTAGGTGTTAAGCCTGGCATGCATTAGCTATTTTTCCTGATGTTCTCCAACCCCCTGTCCTCTCCTGAGAGGCCCCAGTGTGTGTTGTTCCCTCCCTGTGTCCATGTGTTGTCACTGTTCAGCTCTCACTTATAAGTGAGAACACGCAGTGTTTGGTTTTCCGTTCCCATGTTAGTTTGCTGAGTATAATGGCTTCCAACTCCATCCATGTCCCTGCAAGGGACACGATCTTGCTCCTTTTTATGGCTGCATAGTATTCCGTAGTGTCTATGTATCACATTTTCTTTATCCTGTCTATAATGATGGGCATTTGGGTTGATTCCATGTCTTTGCTATTGTGAATGGTGATGCAGTGAACATACAGGTACATATATCTTTATAATGGAATAATTTTATTATTATTTAATAAAAGAATAGAGATGAGGACTTGCTATGTTGCCCAGGCTGCTCTTGAACTCCTGACCTCAAACAACCCTCCCTCTTTGGCCTCTCAAAGTGTTGGGATTACAGGCATGAGCCACTGTGCCTGGCCAAGGTGGACAATTACTGATCAAAAATCTCATACTTTGACTCAGTGTGGAATGGTGGAGAAGGCAGGGAATCAAAGCCCTCTTCCTGGGTCAGTGCTTTGAAAAGACCCTGCATCTGGAAAGCACTTTGTGTATGGTTACTGAATGAATGAATACTTCAATACAATGTAATTTCTATGCCTTTCATGCTATCTGACCTTGTAAATACTTTTCTCCCCTATGCTTCATCTTTTTTCAGACATACATTGGATTGGCAAAAGTGGAATAAATGACTTATTTTATTGTTTGGGCCTCCTTTGATAGCTGAGTTCAATTGTTGTTTATTGTGAATTTCTCAGGTTTTTAAAATTTAAATTTAAATTTTTTTTTTTTTTTTTTTTTTTTTTTTTTTTTTTTTAAACAGAGTCTCATTCTGTTGCCCAGGCTGGAGTGCAGTGGTGTGATCTCGGTTCACTGCAACCTCCTCCTCCTGGACTCAAGCAATCCTCCCACCTTAGCCTCCCGAGTAGCTGGGAGGATAGGTGTGGATCACCATGCCTAGCTAGCTTTTGTATTTTTTTGTAAAGACAGAGTCTTTCCATGTTGCCCAGGATGGTCTCAAACTCCTGAGCTAAAGCGATCCTCTCGCCTCAGCCCCCAAAGTGCTGGGTTTACAGACTTGAGCCAGTGTGCCTGGCCCCTCAATTTTTTATTTTTTTTTTTTTTTTTATTTCAGGTATTAAGTTGGATGTTCTTTTTATATATGTTTGGGAGGTAATGATATTAACTAACTACGATTTTGCTCTTTTTTTTTTTTTATACTTTAAGTTCTAGGGTACATGTGCATAACGTGCAGGTTTGTTACATATGTGTATTTGTGCCATGTTGGTGTGCTGCACCCATCAACTCGTCAGCACCCATCAATTCATCATTTATATCATGTATAACTCCCCAATGCAATCCCTCCCCCCTCCCCTCCCCCTCCCCATGATAGGCCCCAGTGTGTGATGTTCCCCTTCCCGAGTCCAAGTGATCTCATTGTTCAGTTCCCACCTATGAGTGAGAACATGCGGTGTTTGGTTTTCTCTTCTTGTGATAGTTTGCTAAGAATGATGGTTTCCAGCTGCATCCATGTCCCTACAAAGGACGCAAACTCATCCTTTTTTATGGCTGCATAGTATTCCATGGTGTATATGTGCCACATTTTCTTAATCCAGTCTGTCACAGATGGACATTTGGGTTGATTCCAAGTCTTTGCTATTGTGAATAGTGCCGCAATAAACATACGTTGCATGTGTCTTTGTAGTAGAATAATTTATAATCCTTTGGGTATATACCCAGTAGTGGGATGGCTGGGTCATATGGTACATCTAGTTCTAGATCCTTGAGGAATTGCCATACTGTTTTCCATAATGGTTGAACTAGTTTACAATCCCACCAACAGTGTAAAAGTGTTCCTATTTCTCCACATCCTCTCCAACACTGTTGTTTCCTGACTTTTAATGATTGCCATTCTAACTGGTGTGAGATGGTATCTCATTGTGGTTTTGATTTGCATTTCTCTGATGGCGAGTGATGATGAGCATTTTTTCATGTGTCTGTTGGCTGTATGAATGTCTTCTTTTGAGAAATGTCTGTTCATATCCTTTGCCCACTTTTTGATGGGGTTGTTTGTTTTTTTCTTGTATATTTGTTTGAGTTCTTTGTAGATTCTGGATATTAGCCCTTTGTCAGATGAGTAGGTTGCAAAAATTTTCTCCCATTCTGTAGGTTGCCTGTTCACTCTGATGGTAGTTTCTTTTGCTGTGCAAAGCTCTTTAGTTTAATTAGATCCCATTTGTCAATTTTGGCTTTTGCTGCCGTTGCTTTTGGTGTTTTAGACATGAAGTCCTTGCCCATGCCTATGTCCTGAATGGTACTACCTAGATTTTCTTCTAGGGTTTTTATGGTATTAGGTCTAACATTTAAGTCTCTAATCCATCTTGAATTAATCTTCATAAGGAGTAAGGAAAGGATCCAGTTTCAGCTTTCTACTTATGGCTAGCCAATTTTCCCAGCACCATTTATTAAATAGGGAATCCTTTCCCCATTTCTTGTTTCTCTCAGGTTTGTCAAAGATCAGATGGCTGTAGATGTGTGGTATTATTTCTGAGGACTCTGTTCTGTTCCATTGGTCTATATCTCTGTTTTGGTACCAGTACCATGCTGTTTTGGTTACTGTAGCCTTGTAGTATAGTTTGAAGTCAGGTAGCGTGACGCCTCCAGCTTTGTCCTTTTGACTTAGGATTGTCTTGGCAATGCGGGCTCTTTTTTGGTTCCATATGAACTTTAAAGCAGTTTTTTCCAATTCTGTGAAGAAACTCATTGGTAGCTTGATGGGGATGGCATTGAATCTATAAATAACCTTGGGCAGTATGGCCATTTTCACGATATTGATTCTTCCTATCCATGAGCATGGTATGTTCTTCCATTTGTTTGTGTCCTCTTTGATTTCACTGAGCAGTGGTTTGTAGTTCTCCTTGAAGAGGTCCTTTACATCCCTTGTAAGTTGGATTCCTAGGTATTTTATTCTCTTTGAAGCAATTGTGAATGGAAGTTCATTCCTGATTTGGCTCTCTGCTTGTCTGTTACTGGTGTATAAGAATGCTTGTGATTTTTGCACATTAATTTTGTATCCTGAGACTTTGCTGAAGTTGCTTATCAGCTTAAGGAGATTTTGGGCTGAGACATGGGGTTTTCTAAATATACATGTCATCTGCAAACAGGGACAATTTGACTTCTTCTTTTCCTAACTGATACCCTTGATTTCTTTCTCTTGCCTGATTGCCCTAGCCAGAACTTCCAACACTATGTTGAATAGGAGTGGTGAGAGAGGGCATCCCTGTCTTGTGCCAGTTTTCAAAGGGAATTTTTCCAGTTTTTGCCCATTCAGTATGATATTAGCTGTGGGTTTGTCATAAATAGCTCTTATTATTTTGAGGTACGTTCCATCAATACCGAATTTATTGAGCGTTTTTAGCATGAAGGGCTGTTGAATTTTGTCAAAAGCCTTTTCTGCATCTATTGAGATAATCATGTGGTTCTTGTCTTTGGTTCTGTTTATATGCTGGATTACGTTTATTGATTTGCGAATGTTGAACCAGCCTTGCATCCCAGGGATGAAGCCCACTTGATCATGGTGGATAAGCTTTTTGATGTGCTGCTGAATCCGGTTTGCCAGTATTTTATTGAGGATTTTTGCATCGATGTTCATCAGGGATATTGGTCTAAAATTCTCTTTTTTTGTTGTGTCTCTGCCAGGCTTTGGTATCAGGATGATGTTGGCCTCATAAAATGAGTTAGGGAGGATTCCCTCTTTTTCTATTGATTGGAATAGTTTCAGAAGGAATGGTACCAGCTCCTCCTTGTACCTCTGGTAGAATTCAGCTGTGAATCCATCTGGTCCTGGACTTTTTTTGGTGGGTAGGCTATTAATTGTTGCCTCAATTTCAGAGCCTGCTATTGGTCTATTCAGGGATTCAACTTCTTCCTGGTTTAGTCTTGGGAGAGTGTAAGTGTCCAGGAAATTATCCATTTCTTCTAGATTTTCTAGTTGATTTGCGTAGAGGTTTATAGTATTCTCTGATGGTAGTTTGTATTTCTGTGGGGTCGTGGTGATATCCCCTTTATCATTTTTTATTGCATCTATTTGATTCCTCTCTCTTTTCTTCTTTATTAGTCTTGCTAGCGGTCTGTCAATTTTGTTGATCTTTTCAAAAAACCAACTCCTGGATTCATTGATTTTTTGGAGGGTTTTTTGTGTCTCTATCTCCTTCAGTTCTGCTCTGATCTTAGTTATTTCTTGCCTTCTGCTAGCTTTTGAATGTGTTTGCTCTTGCCTCTCTAGTTCTTTTAATTGTGATGTTAGAGTGTCAATTTTAGATCTTTCCTGCTTTCTCTTGTGGGCATTTAGTGCTATAAATTTCCCTCTACACACTGCTTTAAATGTGTCCCAGAGATTCTGGTATGTTGTATCTTTGTTCTCATTGGTTTCAAAGAACATCTTTATTTCTCGCTTCATTTCGTTATGTACCCAGTAGTCATTCAGGAGCAGGTTGTTCAGTTTCCATGTAGTTGAGCGGTTTTGATTGAGTTTCTTAGTCCTGAGTTCTAGTTTGATTGCACTGTGGTCTGAGAGACAGTTTGTTATAATTTCTGTTCTTTTACATTTGCTGAGGAGTGCTTTACTTCCAATTATGTGGTCAATTTTGGAATAAGTGCGATGTGGTGCTGAGAAGAATGTATATTCTGTTGATTTGGGGTGGAGAGTTCTATAGATGTCTATTAGGTCCGCTTGGTGCAGAGATGAGTTCAATTCCTGGATATCCTTGTTAACTTTCTGTCTCGTTGATCTGTCTAATGTTGACAGTGGAGTGTTGAAGTCTCCCATTATTATTGTATGGGAGTCTAAGTCTCTTTGTAAGTCTCTAAGGACTTGCTTTATGAATCTGGGTGCTCCTGTATTGGGTGCATATATATTTAGGAGAGTTAGCTCTTCCTGTTGAATTGATCCCTTTACCATTATGTAATGGCCTTCTTTGTCTCTTTTGATCTTTGATGGTTTAAAGTCTGTTTTATCAGAGACTAGGATTGCAACCCCTGCTTTTTTTGTTCTCCATTTGCTTGGTAGATCTTCCTCCATCCCTTTATTTTGAGCCTATGTATGTCTCTGCATGTGAGATGGGTCTCCTGAATACAGCACTGATGGGTCTTGACTCTTTATCCAGTTTGCCAGTCTGTGTCTTTTAATTGGAGCATTTAGTCCATTAACATTTAAGGTTAATATTGTTATGTGTGAACTTGATCCTGCCATTATGATATTAACTGGTTATTTTGCTCGTTAGTTGATGCAGTTTCTTCCTAGCCTCGATGGTCTTTACATTTTGGCATGTTTTTGCAATGGCTGGTACCGGTTGTTCCTTTCCATGTTTAGGGCTTCCTTCAGGGTCTCTTGTAAGGCAGGCCTGGTGGTGACAAAATCTCTAAGCATTTGCTTATCTGTAAAGGATTTTATTTCTCCTTCACTTATGAAACTTAGTTTGGCTGGATATGAAATTCTGGGTTTAAAATTCTTTTCTTTAAGAACGTTGAATATTGGCCCCCACTCTCTTCTGGCTTGTAGAGTTTCTGCCGAGAGATCTGCTGTTAGTCTGATGGGCTTCCCTTTGTGGGTAACCCGACCTTTCTCTCTGGCTGCCCTTAAGATTTTTTCCTTCATTTCAACTTTGGTGAATCTGGCAATTATGTGTCTTGGAGTTGCTCTTCTGAGGAGTATCTTTGTGGCGTTCTCTGTATTTCCTGAATTTGAATGTTGGCCTGCCCTACTAGGTTGGGGAAGTTCTCCTGGATGATATCCTGAAGAGTGTTTTCCAACTTGGTTCCATTTTCCCCCTCACTTTCAGGCACCCCAATCAGACGTAGATTTGGTCTTTTTACATAATCCCATACTTCTTGCAGGCTTTGTTCATTTCTTTTTCTTCTTTTTTCTTTTGGTTTCTCTTCTCGCTTCATTTCATTCATTTGATCCTCAATCGCTGATACTCTTTCTTCCAGTTGATCGAGTCGGTTACTGAAGCTTGTGCATTTGTCACGTATTTCTCGTGTCATGGTTTTCATCTCTGTCATTTCGTTTATGACCTTCTCTGCATTAATTAGTCTAGCTGTCAATTCTTCCACTCTTTTTTCAAGATTTTTAGTTTCTTTGCGCTGGGTACGTAATTCCTCCTTTAGCTCTGAGAAGTTTGATGGACTGAAGCCTTCTTCTCTCATCTCGTCAAAGTCATTCTCTGACCAGCTTTGATCCGTTGCTGGCGATGAGCTGCGCTCCTTTGCAGTGGGAGATACGCTCTTATTTTTTGAATTTCAAGCTTTTCTGTCCTGCTTTTCCCCATCTTTGTGGTTTTATCTGTCTCTGGTCTTTGATGATGGTGACGTACTGATGGGGTTTTGGTATAGGTGTCCTTCCTGTTTGATAGTTTTCCTTCTGACAGTCAGGACCCTCAGCTTAGGTCTGTTGGAGATTGCTTGAGGTCCACTCCAGACCTTGTTTTCCTGGGTATCAGCAGCAGAGGTTGCAGAAGATAGAATATTGCTGAACAGCGAGTGTACCTGTCTGATTCTTTCTTTGGAAGCTTCCTCTCAGAGGTGTACTCCACCCTGTGAGGTGTGGGTTGTCAGACTGCCCCTAGTGGGGGATTCTCCCAGTTAGGCTACTCAGGGGTCAGGACCCACTGAGCAGGCAGTCTGTCCGTTCTCAGATCTCAACCTCCGTGTTGGGAGATCCACGCTCTCCCAAAGCTGTCAGACAGAGTCGTTCGCTCTGCTCAGGCCTCTGCCGCTTCCCCTGTTGGTTTTTTAGCTGTGCCCTGTCCCCAGAGGTGGAGTCTACAGAGACAGGCAGGTTTCCTTGAGCTGCTGTGAGCTCCACCCAGTTCGAGCTTCCCAGCGGCTTTGTTTACCTACTTAAGCCTCAGCAATGGCGGGCGCCCCTCCCCCAGCCTCGCTGCTGCCTTGCGTAGATCCCGCAGACTGCTGTGTTAGCAATGAGGGAGGCTCCGTGGGCGTGGGACCCTCCCGGCCAGGTGGGGATATATCTCTCTGGTGTGCCTTTGCTTAAACGCGTATTGGGGTGGGAGTTACCCATTTTCCAGGTGTTGTGTGTCTCAGTTCCCCTGGCTAGGAAAAGGATTCCCTTCCCCCTTGCGCTTCCAGGTGAGGCGATGCCTCGCCCTGCTTCAGCTCTCGCTGGTCAGGCTGCAGCAGCTGACCAGCACCGATTGTCCGGCACTCCCTAGTGAGATGACCCCAGTACCTCAGTTGAAAATGCAGAAATCACCGGTCTTCTGTGTCGCTCGCGCTGGGAGTTGGAGACTGGAGCTGTTCCTATTCGGCCATCTTGCTCCGCCCCTTATTTTGCTCTTAATAAAA